>NC_018233.1:49492-66795 GCF_000227135.1 Leishmania donovani | reverse complement strand
CATACACACACACACACACACACACACACACACACACACACACGTCGATGCTCGCGTACGCATCTTTTTCCGCTCCGCTCAGTTCATACCTGTATTTGTATCTCCTCTCCGCTGTTGGTGTCGCAATTATCGAGAGGGGCTGGCCTGTACTGTGCATGCGTGCAAGCGTATCAATAAAGGTGTATGCGTTCGACGACAGGTATGGGAAGGCATCAGGGACGAGTGGCGTGAGGCGGTACGTGTTTTGTGTACGTGAGGGGGTGAGGCGAATCGGTGGCTTGCCGAAGCCTTCCCCCCTCCCCAACAGTCAACTTGGTTGCGTGACAAGGAATAAAAAGGTACAAAACGCAGAGGCTCACCTGCAGGCGCATCACCATAGCGTGCATGTCGCCTCCATCCACCCACATACATACACGCCTACCCCTCACTCCCTTTCTCACTCTCTCACATCCCACTCTACTGACTCGTTCAGCTTCTGCCTCCGTGCGGCGTTGCCTGACGACGCGCTGGTCTGCATGGCTGCATTGTAGACGAAGCCTCCGCAAGGCCGCGTCGGTGCCCTCCCCCTCTCTTTGATTGACCGACACCGCATTCACGCCCCTGACAAAATAGTGCCATCTCTTTTTTGTGCTGTCCAGCGACTCCTGGCCATGCGTGTGTGTGTGTGCACGTGCATGCAGGCGCGTGTCTACCGCCCCTTCTTCTCCCGCTCACTCACTCGCTCGCCGTCTTCCACTTAGATCTCGACATAGACTCTCTCTTTCTCTCGACCTCGCAAAGAAAGGCAACTACAAGAATGAGGGGGACGCCCACAGCACCCGCCACTGCCGTGGCATCATCGTGATCGTCGTCACGGTTGGGTGTGCGTGGCATGCAGTGAGGAGGTGATCCCTGGTGGTGGTGGCGGTGGGGGGACACGCGCGTCTGTGTGCGTCGGTGCACTTGCAATGCCCGGGGCGGCACTAGCACTCGCCCTCGCACTAACACTGCCCTACTCCGATGACTTACCTTTGGTGATGATGGAGGATGGGTGAGGGACCGCAGGCGTGCGTCCATGGCGGCTCTCTCAGACGCGCACCCTTACATGTATCCCTCCTGCTCCCCCCCTGTCTCTCTCTCCCCCCACAGGCACAGACATATGTATATGTCTGTGCCCTCGAGTGTGCGGATGTGTGCATGCGTGACTCTCCCCTCTCTTGTACATCTCCTTCCACCCTCTCGCTTTCTTTGTGCAGCGCTCGCATTGGCGCCAACCAACGCGCACACACGAACTGCCCGCTGCCATCGTCACGCCACCCGAACTCCTCCTTTGTCCCGACACACACACACACACACACACACAGATCGGAAGCGCCATAGTGAGTTTTCCCTCTTCTCATACCCTCCTCGCTCTTGCATCTCGCACTGCGGTGCGCTTCGTGGGGCTACCATCTCCCCGGCGCGCGCCCACAAAATGGGGCCTCCCAAGGGCAGCATCGGCAGCTCCCACCGCGGCCTAAACGACGCCCCCGGGCTCAACTTCGCCGAGCCCTCCCTCGACACCACCGATACCGTACAGCAGCTCTTGTCCATTGCTGCGGGTGACTTCTCGAGTATCCCCGCCGCCGAGGGCCTGAACACGGCGCCGAACAGCGCCGGTGGCCCCGCAAAGAGCGGGGCAGCAGATGTCTCGGAGCACGCCTTCGGCGCCTCCATGGCGCCCTTCTCGTCCTCTGCCAATATCGCTCGCACCGCTAGTGGCGGTGGGGAGACGCGGTCGACGACGCCCACGACGGCAGCAGCGCCCGTCGGCCCTTGCTCTGTCTCCCCATCTGCCTCTACGCTCTCACGAGCGGCGTCTACTTGGAACGAGGTCAGCGTTCCGAACGCGATGCTAGATCGCTCCTGCCGTGGAGGCGCCACTAGCACGCTCACCAATGCGGAGGCCGGCGCCTTCTACCTGACTGCCCTCGTCGCCCAGGCGCTGCGCCTCGAGGATTACTGGGTGCACCTTGGTCATCAGATCGAAGTGGACCAGCACGTTGAGTTCATTCAGTACTGCGCCAGGGAGGGCTTCGGGGCGCTCAAGACGATGCATCTGCTCAACTGGTGGCGGCAGTACCGCTCGCTGGTTCGTGGCGACGCCGATGTCTCCGCAGAGACGCCCATCGCACCGCTGCTGCTGTCTGACGGAAACCCGCAGAGGAATATCCCACCGTCTCACTTCCACAGCGGCAATGCGAGTTGTGGTAGCGCCGGTGGTGGGGAGCACGGGTCGGCCGGCGGTTCGGCCTTGTCTCACGGCAAGGAGGGCAGCGGCGGCAGGGCGTCCAAGAAGGGGCGCCGCCTGAGCGCGATCACGGCTGCGGGAGCTACGCCTAGCTCAGAGCAGGACGACCTTGCAGGGACAGTGGCCAGCCTCGCCGCCGCCGTGCCCACGCCGCTGTTGTACGCGACGCACGCCGAGGCGCTCCATGGGGAGCTGCAGCGATTCGTCCAGTGGGAGCTGGAGCACGAGTGGGCGTGGCGGCAGGTGCCCCGCGAACCGGTCGTGAGCGCAGCTGTGGCCCTTACGCAACCGAGGTCAACAAGCTTGAGCGGCGGCCCTATGCGCAGCATCTCCGGCATGACGGCTGCCGGCGTGGCAAAGCCGTCTCGCGCGGAGAAGGCGAAGCTGCAGCAGCTACAGCAGCAGGAGATGGAGGCTGAGGAGCAGCGGTTGGCACGCGTGGCGGCCATGCCGCCGGAGAACATCTTCTTGACGAAGGACGAGCTTGACGGCTTCTTGCAGTTTGTCGTCGAGGAGGATCTCCTCTCGCACACTGCCCTGCACATGTGTGTGACCTCGCACGCTCAGCAGCCGATGAGCACCCTCTCACCGTCGGCGCGCGCGCCCGTGTGTTTCTCAGTGCAGGTGGAGACGCCAATGCCCGTGCTGCCGCTGCGGGATGCCACTCGTCTCTCTGCTCTTCAACGAAGTAGTTGCAGCGGCAACATTTCGACCTTGTCCGCGACACGCGATGAAGTAGCGGGTGGCGATGCGACCGTTGGTGGTGCCGCGACGCCGCAGCAGTCTCCTCGCCCGACATCCGCCTCGGGGCACGGCAAACCCGTGAGCGGGCGGCCTCGCACACACTCTAAGCGCGCCATCAGGGGCGCCTCCAAGGACGCCGCCGCCGCTAATGCCGCCGAGGCCGCGGCTGCTGCCACCTCTAATCTCCCCGCAGCGCCTGAGTTGACGGTACCGCCGACAGCCATGGAGACCTTACGCGCGGAGCAGGCCAAAGAGGCCGCGGCGTACCGGGCTGCCTACGAGGAGGAGCTTGCGCAGACGGCGGCACATCAGCGAGCCGAGCAGCACGCCGCCGATATTCACCTCTTCTTCGAGAAGCCGAGAACAAACGAGGCCGTGCAGGCCGTGTACGCAAGCATCGAGGATGCGTTGGCTGCGCGGCAGCACCGCATTCTCCAGCGTGTCGTGGCTCTGGAGCGCGCGCTTGGGCTGTCAACGCCATCGGCAGAAAGTGGGCGTCTCGATTGCGCTGGTGCTACCCCCGACGGCAGCGGCGCTGCTGCGGCAACATTAAAGCCGACGACCTCACGCGGGGCGAGCAGCAGCAGCGGCAGCACCCCCGGGAAAAGGAAGACGAAGTAGCGGCGCCTACGCCCGTGCGCATCTTCCTCAGCTGCCTGCGCCCGCGCCTCATTGCAGTGAAATACAGGGTGGCTTCTTCAAGTGCAAGGGACTTGCGCCAAGACTGGCAAAGTGGTGCCAGCGCGTCTCACACACCGGGGCGCCACTCTCCTTCGCATGGAATGCCCACGGCGCCATCGCTGTCGGGAGGGGGGAGGTCTCCCCACCAACTCACCCATGTACATATGCACCTTCACTGTACGTTTTCATTGGGCCGAAAGACGATGCCGAGGAGGCGCGATAGCGAGAGGCGGGGGGAGGGGGGGACGGTGGTGAGGAAAGCGTCGAGTGTGATGGCTATGAGGCGGAGGCGCCGCCTGACGATGTCTCCTCGCTCGCATGTTGTGTTGGCGCCCCGTCTCCTGCCTTGCCCTTCTCCTTTCGTATCTATGGTGTATCGTTCTGCGCAGAGGTACGGGGTGCTCATCTTACAGTGAGCACTGCTGGTGACGCGCCAAGCAATGATATGTGAACAGAGAGGGATGCGTATCCGTGCGTGCCTGTGCAAAAGCGGAGGGGGGAGAACGAGCTCCTTTTAGGCCTTTTGCCGATCCGCGCGGGCAGACGGAGGCTCGCGTGAGGACAGTTTCTGCTACCGTTGGAGTGATCATGAAGGCCCGTGAGCACCTCCTACTCCTCCTGGGTCTGGAGCCGCATGCACACGTGCCTCCCTCGCTGGTGCGCCAGTTCTACTACGGCCACTCTTTGCAAACATCTTCGCCGCGTATGTGTGCATGCGTGCGCCCTCCCCCTCCCCCGACCATATCCTTCACTCATCACTCCTCCCTTCCTTCCTTGGTATCTCCTCTCTCTCGACGACCGCACACATCTGTCCGCCGCTCTTCTGCCTTCGCTGCGTTTCGGGTGGCGTTGAGTGCCGCCCTGGACGGAGCCTGCGCTGTCTGCAGTGGGCTGAACGACGCCAGGCGGTGTTGGTCAGCCCTGTTTCCCTTGGCATTGCAGCCGTGCCACAGAGGCAGGTGAGCTGCAGTCGTGCATGCGCGCGAGTATCAACTTGCTCGCTGTGGCGTGACGCGTTGAAGAAACAAAGAGACGCACTCAACCTTTTCTGCGTTGCTCTGCACATTCGGCTGTGGCGGCGGTGCGCCTTCCCGTAAAACGTATCGAGGACGAAAGACGGAGGGCGGACTGCGTGACGGGGGAAGAGGGAAGAGCGCAGGAGGGGGTGGGTGGGCTCAGCGATCAACTGACCTTCGTCGACGTCACTCACAGCCGAACACGAACGACCACGTCTGTACAGTAGCCGTACCACAGGCAGTCCTTCGACGCTCCCCCACACCTATACATAGGCGTGCGACGAGGCGCACAGGCCAGGCCCACGTCAAACCATATCGACTTCGGGCAGGATGATAACACGGCGTGGCTCGCGCCTCAGCTCCGTCACTGAAGGCAACACGGATGGACCTAGTAGCATCTCTGCAGTGGCGACCACTGGCCCCTCCACTGCTTCGGTCGTTCCATTGCCTCCGCCACCGCCGCCGACTCGTGTGAAGGCTGCGGTACGTGTCCGCCCCTTGATGGAGACGGAGATGGCACCCGCACCAAGCGCATCGCCACCGACACAGCTGCAGGGCGACTGCCACATGCGCGACACCGGCGGGACGAAGTCGTCGTATTCCGAAGTCATTCGTGTGGTCACAGCTGCGGGCCGACTCACGCGACCCATGTCTAGCCCGTACATGCTGGAGGTGCTGCGGCCGCCGGCCGGGGGGGCCGGACATGGACGCAGCGCTCATCGGCCCTCCATGCCTACCCGTCAATCACCACCGCATAGCCTCGGGAACGGCGGCGGTGGCGGCGGGGGTAGTAGCGAGACAGCGAGGGTCTACGCCTTTGACTACTGCGCCGGCCCCAGCACGACGCAGGAGGAGTTCTTCGACATGTTGGAGATGCCGGCGCTGTGCGAGGCGGCGCTTGCGGGTGAGGTGGTGACGGTACTTTGCTTTGGGCAAACAGGCAGCGGCAAGACGTACTCGCTGAGCGGGCGGACGCTCCCCGCGCCGGCGACTGCGGGGCCCGTCTCCGACGCCCCTACGCCGCTGGTCGCCGAGGATGGGCTGCAGTACCAGGCTGTGCACTACATCGCGCGTCGACTCAAGGAGCTGCGTCGGACGTCAAGGAAGCTCAAGAGCAAGCGCAGAGACAGCGACGGCGCCGGAAAGGGCTCAGCTGATCGCGGCGATGATGGTGGCGTCAGCGGCGCGTCTGTTGGAGCTTCTGCCTCCGCGGCCACGGTGGTGACGGCGAAGTGCTCCTACGTCGAACTTTACCAAGAGTCCCTCTACGACTTGCTCCAACCAGATGGTGGCGACGGGGTGCGGTGCCGCTGGTCGGCCGCAGCCTCGTCTTTCTTCGTAGAGGGCTCACTGATGGTGGAGTGCCGCGGCCGCGAGGACTTCCTGCTGGTGCTGCGCGAGGGACAGCGAAATCGGCAGCGCGGCAGCCACGCACTCAACCTGGACAGCAGCCGCTCGCACGTCGTCTTCACCGTCTTCTTCGAAGTGCGAGACGAGGCGGCCGCTGCAACCTCTGCGGAGGGTGTCGACAGTGACGGCGCACCGTCGTCCTCGCCGCCGCCTGGCGCCTCAGCTCCCCTCTCGTCCATCCGGTACGGGCGACTCGTCTTTGTGGATCTTGCTGGATCGGAGCGTCTCAAGAAGACGCTTTCGGCCAGCAATGCGGAGGCGGGGTCTATCAACAAGTCCCTCTTCACCCTCGGTCGTGTGCTGGAGCTCCTCTCCGCCTCGCCGCCTGCACCGTCCGATGCTATGCCACCGGCGAAGGCGTCAACGCAGCCGCCGCCATTCATTCCCTACCGTTCAAGCGTTCTCACTCAGCTCCTCATGCACAGCCTGGATGGGCACGGCCGAACCGTGATGGTCGCCTGCGTGAGTCCGAGCGCGCTGCACCTCGAGGAGTCTCTGCGCACGCTCCACTACGCGGAGCGGGCGCGCCACATTCGCGCGACACCGGTCGTGCACGTCGACGCCGCGACGCAGGCGCGGATGGCGCTTGAGGAGAAGGTGCAGGAACTGCGGAAGGAGAATGCGCTGCTGCGCCGCGCGCTGGGGCTTCCGCGAGTCGGCAAATTGCAGGACGGGCAAGTTGAGGCTCGGCTGGAGGAGCTACATCGTGCGTGGGCCGCGGCTCAGTTTGCCACACCTCCACATGAGGTACCGCCACGCAGTGCCGCAGCTCCTCCACGGCTGTCCTCGACTCCACGGAAGGGCTCGCCGCCACAACAGCGACGGGCGACGCGGGTGAGTCCGTCTCGCCCTGCCGTGCCATTCGTGTCGAATGGGGCCACTGCTGCGTCAGGCGCAGTTGACCTGCGGACATCATCACCGCAGACGGTGGTGATGTCCTCCACGGAGAGCGAAGCGGATGATGGGTCGCCAAGCGCTACAGGCAACGCCGATCTACCGTCGAGTGTCCCGCGAGCCGCCGCGGTGAGCATCTTGGACCTGCTGGAGGCGCTGCCGGACACACGGTCGATGCACACATAGTAAGTGTAAGCGCAGCTGTCTGTCGCTGCTGGTGCGTGCGCCTCTGCACCGACCCGCACACGTCTCTCCCCCTGTTGGAATTCATCTCTGCTTCCCGTTTCAGGGCCTTCTGCCGGATGCACTCGCATCTATGAGGGCTCCTCAGGGCATGTCAGGCCGATTCTGCTGCTGACGGCGCGCGCGCATGTGAGTGCGCACAGATCTAGGCGTAGAGGATGGTGGTGGCACTGGGGCGCACGTCGCCTCCTCCTTGCCGCCTCTTTCTGCCAGTGACTTCGCGTCCACACACGAGCTTGCATGGGCTGACCCATTTACTTCTCACTCTCGCATCATCTTTTATGTGCTCTCCTTTCTTCTCTACGGCACCCGGCGGCGTGCGTGCGTATGTGCTTCAGCTGCTCGCACCCGCTTGGTAAAAGGCGTGCAACGCTGCTGCCGCCGCTGATCTCCCTTCAAGGCCTCCACTCACGCTTCTACTGCCGTCTACACAATGCGGCTGCTTACGCATAACTTTCTCGCCTGCCTGAAGTGCGACACGTACCCCCTCCATGTGACCGCCGCGGAGATGGAGGAGATTCCGGTGGAGTACGACGCCGAGTTCACGCGCCGCATGCTGGCGCGTGTCGACTACGCAAGTCTGCGCACCACTTTTCACGCACTGCGCGAGGCGCACGAGTTGGTGCGTGGGCTGTCCCACGACGAGGGCGCTGATACGGCCGAGGCGGCGTCGGCATCTTCTGAGCTGCCAGAGACGATGGAGGGCGCTGATTTCAGCGACCACAGCGCGTTCCTGCGCACGGTGCACTACGCCATGAACGTCGTGGCGGTGCGCAACGGCACACTGGAGTGTCCGGCGTGCAAGACGACATTTGCGATTAACGATTTCATTCCAAACTTCGTGCCTGAGGCGAAGTAGTGTGCATCGCTGAGTGAGCGAGTGCGTCGACGTGCCTCTCTCCTTCCTTCCCCGCCCTCTCCGTATCATCGCCGTCTTCTCTTCAAGCTTTCGCCTGTCTCCCCGCTGTTGCCTCGTGCATGAGTGAGGGGGTGAAGGCCATTGCACGACGGGTATGGCGTGGCTTGTGGCGTGTGGCGAGTGGCGAGGTCGTGTGTGTGCGCGCTCAGATGCGCTCTTCTCTGTACTTAAATACCTTTTAGCCGAGGCGTTCATGTAATCGCGTAAGCCGTCTCGGATAAGGTTCGCCGACACACACAGACACACACACACACACACACACAGCAGCAGCAGCAGCAAGCATGCACCCAACCACCGACAGGCGCAAATTGACAGAGATCGATCCCGTCTGTCTCTTCATTCGCCCGTTATGATCCTCCTCATGTGCGCGTGCGCGTGGGGGGGGGGGAAGGCGAGCGAGAGAAGGAAAATGTAGGGCACGGGCGCCCTCAAAGGCTAAGATTTAGTAGATCTTCGCATGTGCGACAGCAATAACGAGTAGTCCCTGGGAGTCGTGAGTGTGCGCGCTTGTGGCGAGCACACCCAGTTACCTGCGTGGCAGCTGCTGCTGCCCCTGTGAAGCATCCCTCCCAGACTCCCTCCATCAGTAATGATCGGTTGCGGGCTCGCAGAACGGACCCACTGTTCCCTCTCCCTCTTTCCTCACATCCGCCTCGCCATCCCCTTCCACGCCTCTCCCGTCCGTCTGTTCCGTCCATTTTTCTGTTGCTGCTGCTATTCTGCTGCTGCTCGTGCGCTTCTCCTTCCTGTCTCCACCCACCGCCATGCTTCACACGGGCATGCCTGTTGTGCTAGACTCTTCGTGCATCTGCGCGAGCCGTTTCGCGCGTGTCCTACACACGCAGACACGCCAGCACGCACTCACAGCCAGCGACACAGGGACACCTGCTCCCTACTCCGTATCCGTCGAGTGACTCCCTGCCGCTCTGGCGCAGGAGTTGCCGTCGCTCTTTTCGTGTACTCTATCCGACTGTTGTGTAGAGGACACGTGCACACCAAGCGGGCGTGTGCTCGTGTGTGCACGCACACGGTGCCCCCCATTCCTCTTCCGCTTTCCAAAGCTGCCACACGCCCACTGACGTACGCAGCAGCAGCAGCAGCAGCAGCGAGAGAGCGAAATAGAGCCGCACACGCACGCACCTAGGGCGCACCCTTCAGGATTTCGGAGCGAGTCGCGCGCTACAGGCTTGCGCGTGCATGCGTCTCCACCGCACCTTCGCACCTACCGTCAAGGCGCTTTTCAAAACAGGGTAGGGGTTGGGGGGGGGCGTGGGCCAAACGGGAAGAGATGCTGCGCAAGCACCGTCCCCGGGAGCTCACCATCCTGGATCGCGTCTATGAGCACATTAGCCTGCCGCCGCTCGTCGTGGCGGCAATTGACACGCCGGCCTTCCAGCGACTGCGGTCATTGCACCAGCTCGGCGCATCCTCCTTCCTGTACCCCGGCGCTGTGCACACGCGCTTCGAGCACAGCATCGGTGTTGCCCACATGGCCCGCACCCTTCTGCTAAATATCCAACACCACCAGCCGGACCTGGGGCTGAGTGAGGTGGACATCGAGCTCGGCATGCTGGCGGGGCTGCTCCACGACGTCGGCCACGGCCCCTTTTCTCACTTGTTCGAGGACGTCGTCTCGCGTCGCTGCGGCATCGAGTTCAACCATGAAGACATGTCGGAGAAGATTGCGCGGCGTGTGCTCGGCGACCTGGTCCCGCAGACGCACGTGGACGTGGTGGTGGGTCTGATGCGCGGCAAGGCGTTGCTGGGTATCACATACGGCGAGATCATCAGCAACAAGCGGAACGGCATCGATGTGGACCGTCTCGACTACTTCATTCGTGACTCGATGTGCTGCTTCGGCAAGCCCACCGTCGACGTGCGCATAAATCGGCTTTTCAACTCTGCACGCATAGTGTGCGAGGAGGGTCAGTGGCAGCTGGCCTTTGAGCAGAAGCTGGCCCTCTCCCTCCGCGAGATCTTCACGCTGCGGGCGAAGCTGCATAAGAACGTGTACCAGCATCAAGTCACAAAGGCAATTGGCCACATGATCGGGGACGTCATCCATGCCGCGGCACCGTACTTTAGGGTGGGCGGCCACACCCTTGTCGAGTGCGCTCAGGACGAGACGCTCTTTCTGAAACTCGGCGACTGGATCTTGGAGGCGATCGAGGTGAGCGAGGCCCCGCATCTGGCCGAGGCGCATGCCATTCTGCACCGACTCCGCACCCGCGACATCTACCGCGTCGCCTATTCGTCGTCTCTGGACATCACGATGCGGGCGCCAATGGCGGCGGTGGACTGGGCGGCGGCCATTCTCGAGCACGCCCACCCGTCGTTCCCGCTCAACGCGGACGACTTTATTGCGGAGGTGGTCGTAATCAACCAGGGCAAGGGCACGGCAGACCCGCTGGAGTCCGTGCTCTTCTTCAACCCCAAGAAGCCGTCACAGCCTCTCACGCGACTGAAGCCTGCAGAGGACCTAAAGCACGGCAGCCCGCTCTTCACCCCGCTCCAGTTTGAAGAGCGTACACTAATGGTGTTTGAGCGCCGCCCAACGAACGGGGCGGTGCAGCGCGCCTGCGAGCGACTCAACGCTGACCCCAAGTACGCCGCCTTCTTCACCGAGTCCCTGCCCTTCTACAACACAAAATGATGCGTGTGTGAGAGAGAGGGAGCGGCGGCGCTTTGGGTAAGGGGGTGATGGGCGCTGCAGACCGAGTGCAGGTGTGTGCGCCGCCGCCGCTGCCGTTTCCGTTCCTCGCCGTTCTTGTCTTCCTGCCATGCCAGTGCGACGACGATGACACAAACACACGAACGCTTCACCGTAAAACGCGACGTCATGCCCCTTCGGCGGAGTAACGACTCGAGGGCGCGCACGTGTGTGCTGTGCGAGGCGTCCAGCATTCGACGCCGCCACAGCTTTGCCGCCCATGTCTGACGCTGCGGCCAGTGGGCACCCTTGCTGCTCCGTGCCGCGCGCTCTTCATTTTCAGAGACACGTTTATCACGCATATCGATGTCCGCGGCCCCGCCCGCGTGTGCGTGCCTGCGTGCCTGCGTGCCTGCGTGCCTGCGTGCGTGCATGTGCTGCATGTCGCGTATGGTTGTTGTTTCGAGTCCCATGATGCCCATGCGTCGTCTCCTCCGCTCGTTCCCCCCGCATCACTCCCCTTCTTCTGTCTTCTTCTGCGTTCGTCTTCTTGTTTGCGCTCTTCCTCTCGCCAGCTTGCGGGCGTGCACGTGGACCACGAGAATGTTGCGGCGCAGTAGTCGGCTGCTTGTGCGCTTGCCCAAGTGCCGCCGTCCACGTGAGCGGCCATGGGAGATCTTTAACGTGCGCGACTTCGGTTACCACGAGGGGTCGCAGAACTACATGATGTGGCTCGGCACGGCGGTCGTCTTCACCTCGATGCTCGCCTTCGAGGTGTACCAGCAGATCCAGCGCGTCTTTCAGCGCGGCGACACCTGCAGCGCCTGCGAGGCTGCGCGGGCGCACTACCGGAAGCGTGTCGAGGAGCGGGAGCGGGAGACGGAAGCTCAGACGCGGTACAGCCTGAAGCTGCGCAAACCGCATGCGTCTTAGTACGCGGAGGTGGTAACCTTCTCTTTCTCGTTCTATTGCTGCTGTGGCGGCTCAAGCGCTGCTGACGCCTGTCCCTTTCGCTCCCTCTCCACCTCTCGCTCATCCTCTTGGTCATGTCCTTTGGTGCTTCTCCTTTGGGAGAGGGCGCCACTTACGCGGTGCTCCGTGCCGTGATGAGAATCGAGGCGGACGGCACGCCTGTGCGATTTGCGTCTGTGCAGTTGGTGGCTTGCAGCTCTTGGCGTCGGGTCACACACGCGTGCGTGCGTGTGTGCAGAACGAAGCGAAAGAAAAAAAAACAGTAAAAGGGAGGGGAGGGAGGGCGGGGGCGCAGACCTCCTTGTGGGCTGGGTATATAAGCCTCGTGTCTGTGCACCCCATTCTGCGACGACAGCCACGCATCATGTACAGCGCAGGCGCTGCTGTCGCGCGCTGACTCACCAGCGCGCAGTGCAGTATCCGCGCACGACTGTGTGTGTGTCTCTATGCACCTCCCGCTCTTTCTCTTCCTCTCTTGCCCTTCTTCCACTACATATTGCTTGTGGCCACATCTCCTTGCCCTTACCTCACCACCTCACCACCTCATCGCCCTCCTCCCCCTCCCTTTCGCAGTTGTTGTTGTCATCTACCTCTGCTTGTGATTATTCTGTCGTGTTGCACATCTCTGTGGTTCTCGTTCTGTGCAACTGCGTGCGTGCCTCCGCTGTACACGTCATCATCGCCGCCTGTTTCCGTCGACGACGTTGTAGTGCCCCTCCGCTCATCCACAAGCGCACCCACCCACCCACCGCTATTTATAGACCCACTCTATCTCTTCCCCACCACGCAATCATGATCGAGGACCACGCCGAGTACGGCCACAACCACTACCCCCAGAAGCTGGCCAGCTCTACCCTCACCCTACCGAAGCAGGGAGCGAAGCAGCAGCAGTGGAGCCCCTACCAGGACAATGGAGGCACGACGGCCGCTATCGCTGGGAAGGACTTCGTCATCCTCGCTGGTGACACTCGTCTGAATGGTGACTACTGCCTTCACAGCCGCCATGATCAGAGCAAGATCTTCCAACTGACGCCGTACACGTACATGGCGAGCAACGGCATGCAGGCGGACCGGCTGCAGCTCCAGCAGATGCTCAAGTACCGCGTCAAGTGGTACCAGTACAACAACGGCGGTAGGGTGCCGCCGACCAAGGCAATTGCGCAGCTCATGTCCACGATGCTGTACCACCGTCGCTTCTTCCCTTACTACACGTTCAATATGGTCGTTGGTCTGGATGAGGAGGGGCACGGCGTGTGCTACAGCTACGACGCCGTCGGCTCAACGGAGCCCTTCCTGTACGGTACCCGGGGTAGCGCGGCCAGCTTCTTGGAGCCGGTGCTCGACTGCCTTATCAACCGCCAACATATGACCGCCCAGGCACCGCCGGAGATGACAAAGGAGGAGACGCTGGCGATGCTCAAGAACGCCTTCACCGGCGCAGCCGAGCGCGACATTTACACCGGCGACTCCGTCTCCTTCTTTATCATCACGAAGGACGGCGTGCAGCGGGAGAGCTTCGAGCTGCGCAAGGACTGATGCGCACGCGCACGCGAGTAGCCGTGGCTGCATCCCTTTGCCTCTCCCCTCCCTCCGTCTCTGTGTGCGTGCACCAGAGAGCGAGCACGAGAGGAGGGGGAAGGGGCAGCCATCCAGGTGTTGAGAGGAGGCCAGCGCTGCCCCCCTCTCTCGTCTCCCTCCCGCATCGACTGTGCATGCGCAACGTGTTTTGTTTTTCGTTTTCGTTCTTGACTACGGCGGCGTCTCGCCTCGTCTCGTCTCTCTCTCCCCCCTTTCCTTCTACTCTGTTGTTGTCCTTGTTGAATGATGCCACCTGATGTGCGGTGCTCGATGATGATAGTGACGGTGGTGATGATTACAGCCGGCCAGCCCTTATTGCTCTCTCACCGCCCCCCGCTCTTGTCTCTCTGTCTGTCTTCCACCTCTCTCTACGTATGTATGTGCGCTCTACACGCTACGGACCCACGCACGTGGCGTCTCTGCGGCTCCGTTTGTGTGCGTGGGCGCGCGCCCTTTTAGATTTTCCTCTATTCCTGTGAGATGCGCGTGATGGTGGTGCGCGATGGGGGTTGGGCGGTGTTGCTCGCGGAAAAGCATGTGAGCGCGTATCTCTCTCTGACTTTTGACGCTGCGTGTGTGTGCCTGTGCATATCTGGTGAAACGGCAACAGGGAAGGCACTGAAAAGCCGCGGTGTCGCAGCGGCACACCTCCACATAAAAACGCGTGGATGGGGAGCGCGACGGTGAACACGCGTGCCTGCGCGCGCGTGTGTCTGTATTTGTGTGTCGCATTCTCACAGACACACACGCGCAGACACAAAGATACGTACAGGCGGAAGTGGATCGCTCACAAGCGGCTCGGGTAAGAGAGAGAGGGGTGGGCAGGCGCGCTACAGGCCGTGCACATGGAGAGGAACAGAGCGCGTCTTCCTCTCGTTTTGTGTGTGAGAGTGTCAGCTGCGCCTCAGACTCACCTCCGGCGTCTCTCTGCCGCCGTTTTCTTTCCAACCAGAGTCGCAGCTGCCGGTGGGTGGGTGCGTAGAGCGCTTCCGGTGCCTCTGTGTGTGTGCGCACTCCCACACATGCACACATGCACACCTGCTCACGCTCGCTCTGGAAGGAAAGGCTCCGCTGGGCGTTGTGTGATGTGCGCATTCTCTCTCTCGTTCTATCGTCTTCCCCATCTTCTCCGCCCGGTGCTGCTCCCCCTCCCCTTCTCATCGAAGACTCTGCTGCACCGACACCAACACCCATAAACTTTCTCTCTAGAGCCACATGCGCGCATACCCAAACGAGACTACGTAGCATCCACGCCCCCCCCCCTCCAGACACACCTCGTTGAACCCCACCCCTCCACCGAGGGCGACGCTGTTGGCTGCTACGTATTTAAGCTCCCGTATACCTCTCGGCCTCCGTCTCTCCACTTGTACGCTCTCCTGACAAGAGCCACCGACTACAGCACTCGCTGTCTCCACCCACTATAGTAGTGGAGACTGTAGCAGTAGTCCTGATAGTAGTGGTGGAAGGGGGCGGCCCTCTGTCACGCCCGGCAAGATGCCGTCATCCTCAAAGAAGCAGAACGTGGTCACCTTCTCTGAAGTGCATGATCCGCTGTACGGCGTGCTGAGTCCGCTCTCCCCCAGCCCCCTCGTCGTGCGCCACGTCCAGTATCCCTCGCTGCACCACTACTTCCTCTGCGAACGCTTTAAAGGCTCGCCGGCGGAGCAGTGGATGGCGGAGGCGACGACGGTATGGTCGCTGGAACGCCTCGTCAAGACGGCGGAGGAGGAGGGGTATCAGCGCCACAACTGGAACAAGGTGAAGGTAGACGTGATGCTGCTTGGCACGTACTTTAAGTTCAAGCAGAACGAAGCAGCGCGTGCGGTGCTCCTCAGCACGCAGCCCTCACTGCTGCTCTACCACACGCCTACAGACGACTTCTGGGGCGATGGCGGCGACGGTAAGGGTAAGAACGTGCTCGGCGTCGTGAACATGGCGGTCCGCGCACGTCTACATAGTGAGGAGGAACGGCAGAAGCAACGTCCGTCGGCCTCCGGCAGGCATAGTAAGTCTGCCGCCGCCAAGTCCACCGCTCTCCCTGCCACTCGCACATAGTATGCGGGTCCGAGGACGCTGAAGGGCGGGTGCGCGCGTTTTCGAGGCGCCGCACCTCTTGTCGTGCTCCCTCAACACTTCACGGGCTTTCTTCCCTTTACTGCCGACTGCCTCTTACATGTATTGACGCGCTACCGGAGCCTCGCTGGCGTCTGTCCATGGCAAATGGGGGTACGTGCACGTGAAGCGGGGGGGCTATGATGATGTACAATACGAGGTGGTGGTGGTGGTGGCGGGATCGATGTCCGCCCTGGCCCTAACGCGGCACACATACGCGCTCTCTTTCTTAGGCGCGCATTTTTCTGTTTTTTTTTTTTTTGCGCGTCGGTGTTTAAGCTTGTCGGACTGGGCATGCCCTCCCCTCCCCTCTGCCGATCTGTGTCATCTCGGCAGCAAGAGCTGATTACTGCGATCGACAGCACTCGTGCGCGAGTGGAGCGTGTGTACGTCGAAGTGCATGCCCGTATGCGTGGGCGTCCGCGCTCGCATCAACGACGTCACGGCTCGCCACGTCGCCCCATAGTTTCCCATGGACAGCGGCAGCCAAACATGCACACGCGTGAGCTGGTATGGATGTCGGAATGTATGCGTTGATGTGAGTTGGCGCGTAAGCAAGGACATCGACTCCTCTCCCTCCCTCGCCACGTCGCTCTATTTTTCTCTCTGTCGCCCACCCCACATCTGCGCATCCGTCCTGCCACCGCGGCAACGACGATGCCAACGTAGATTTCAGCGAACACAATACAACATCTCCTCCTCCTCCTCCCACTCGACGATACCAACCGAGCACCACAGCCGCGAGCGGGTCGACAGGCGATAAGACAAGCTTCTCATCTTCGTAGTGGCGTAGGGTCTGCATGCGTGTCTTTGCCTCTCCTCTCTCTTGCCCTCCGTCACTATCACTCTTTATCACGTCGTTCCGCAGAGTTGTCTCGGTGCGCCTCATCATGCGTTTTGTGGCTGTCTTGGCGGTGGTGCTGTGCGCCCTTTCCTTTCTCAACGTCGCCGCGGAGCCGGAGGTGACCGCGAAGGTGTATTTTGATGTGATGATCGATAGCGAGCCGCTTGGCCGCATCACCATCGGCCTGTTCGGCAAGGATGCGCCGCTCACGACAGAGAACTTCCGGCAGCTCTGCACGGGTGAGCATGGGTTCGGCTACAAGGACTCCATCTTCCACCGCGTCATCCCAAACTTCATGATCCAGGGCGGCGACTTCACCAACTTCGATGGCACGGGCGGCAAGTCGATCTACGGCGAAAAGTTCGCGGACGAGAACTTGAAGGTAAAACACTTTGTGGGTGCGCTGTCCATGGCAAACGCCGGCCCCAACACAAACGGCTCGCAGTTCTTCATCACGACAGCGCCGACGCCGTGGCTTGATGGCCGCCATGTGGTTTTCGGCAAGGTGCTTGATGGTATGGACGTGGTGCTCCGCATCGAGAAGACAAAGACGAACAGCCACGATCGCCCGGTGAAGCCCGTGAAGATCGTTGCCAGTGGTGAGCTGTAGAGCGCGAAGGAGTGCGCTGGGTGGTGGCAGTGCTGGGTGTGAAGATGTGCTCATGTGATGTGGCCAAGTGCACGGAGAAGCAGCATGGGGAGAGGCGTAGAGAGGAAGGGGGAGGCTGAGGCGGGAGGTCGCTCAAACTGACAGTGCGGTGCCCTCCCCCCCCTCCCCCTCCTCGTTTTCTTTTTTCTGCTTCGAGAGTGCGTGCGCGTGCTCTGCCCCGCTCTTCGCCTCTCGCTGCATGTCCTCCCCTCCTCTAGCTTGTAGTCTCTCTTCCATTTTTTCTTCATGCGTGTGTATGTATGCGCCTTCTGGTGATCTTCTCTTTTCGTGTCTTCACTCTTCTTTCTCTTCCATGCCCCCC
>NC_018233.1:45149-49393 GCF_000227135.1 Leishmania donovani | reverse complement strand
CCCCCCCCCCCCCCCCCCCCCCCCCCCCACACACACACACACACACGCACACACACACCCGCCTTTCTCACTCCCGTCCACCCCCTTCTCCTTGTGCGTACGTTCGAGACGGAGGTGGTGCACGCGCACGTACCCGAGAGAATGGCCCTCTCCTCCCGATCGTCGATGCCAGCACTCCCCTCATCGTCTCGCATGGACTCTTTCTCTGTTCTTTCCCCCCCCGTGTACGCGTGTGGCGGTGCTGTGGTTGTGTAGGCACGGAAGGAACAATCAAACGTGCAACGGCAGCGTTAGGGGTGCGTGCGCCCTCTGAGTCGTGACTGCCATCGCGGACACGTATGCGCGTCCGTGTCTCCAAGTGGGGAAGGGTGAGGGAGGGAGGAATGGCAGCAAGATCTGCTTCTTCTTTCCGTGCTCCCTTCTCATGCCCTCTGCCTTGTTCTTGCTTCACGCGGATGGTCTGCGGCGAACGGCACACATACACACACACACACACCACGTCCACCCTCACTCTTCCCTCTCCTGCCCCTGTGCAGGCCCTGCAGCTATGAGTGCGTGCACGTCGATATGAGTAAGATACTCTCCAACTCCCCCCTCTCTTTTTCCAACTCGCACGTGCACCTCTTCAGCTATCTCTAGCGCATCCTTGTTTGTGGCTGCGTGAGCGTGTGCGCGCAGAGAAACGCAGATAAGGCTCAGGTGGACTGCTATTGCCTCCCCTCTGCATCCAACTCCTGTTTAGGCGGGGGCATCGGCCACCACATCCCCATTCCTCTCTTCATGCCGTGTCGGGCCACTCGCACATCATTGCCATCGCGTATCGTTGTGGCCTCTTGTTTTCTAGCCACAAATCTCTCTCCGCCCCCACTGGCCAGTTCGGCAGTGATCGAGAAGAGGAGGAGGTGGGCGACTTTGCGCTGCTGCGCGCTCTGAGGAACGCCGCCACTGACTGCCACCCGCGCGTCCTTCCCACATCTTCGAGGGAACAGTTTAGGCAGACTGCGACGTGACGCCGGCAGCCCGTAATGCGCTACTCGCACTCCCGCACCCTCCTTGACGTGGAGCGGCAGCAGCGGGACGGCCGCCACGGGTGGCAGGCGCGCATGTGGCACCTAACGTGGCTCACCGTGGTGTTTCTCAGCTTCTACATTGTCTGCACGTACAACGTGTGGCGGTACCCGCGGCCGGTGCGTCATGTGTGGATCGACAGTGTGCTCGTGGAGGTGGTGGAGGACGACTGGGTGGAGAGGGCACGACCCTGGCTGCTCTACGGCAGCGTCGGCTGCGGTGCCCTCCGCGCCCTCCTACACTGCGTCTTATGCCCCGCTGCGAGCGCAGCGCCGGCCGGCAACACTGGGGCCACGGCAACTGCCCGCGAGAGAACGCGAGGTGGCCGAACGAGGGCCGGCACCGCTACCGCCCACAACGCAAGTCAGCCATCACTCATGAAGGAGATCAGCACGATTGCGGTGCCGGCATGGGCTCGGCGCCGATCCGATGGAAACCTGCCACGCGGCACTCGCGGCGCTGTGCCGGCGGATGCGACAGCTGCCGCCGCCGCCTTGGCCCGGCAGAAGAGCATATTTGACCCAACGCGGCCCATGCGCACCGAGAAGGACCTCGAGTGGTTCCTGGCGTGCGAGAACGCACAGCAGCAGCAGCGGCGCTCCGCGGAAGCTGCGCTCTCCGGTGCAGTTGCGCTTCGCTACCGCGATAGAGGTGGCGCTGCTGCGGCGGGTGGCGGTGGCGTGGATAGCGGTCCAGTGGACGCTGCCGAGCGCGATGTCATCTCGGTACTGTATGAAAACAAGCCTTTGCATCAGCGCGGCCGCAGCGGCACTGCAGCACCCGCCGCCTTCGGCGCGCACACCTCCTCGCCCTCGTCGTCGTCGTTGTCCATTCCCTGGGCGGAGCTCGGGATCTTCCACCTCGAGGAGACCCTCCAGCGCACACGGGAGTGGATGAGTGATGTGTGTCGCCGCCTGGTGGCCGACGTGGAGCAGTGCGACCGCTGGTTCAACGAGCATCAGATCGAGGCGTACGACTGCCACCACTCCCTGCAGGAGCTTGCACCGGTGCCGCCATCGCATCCGCAGCCGGCAGCGATGACCTCGGCGTCCACAATGCGCTGGGGTCCCCCGGCACCGGTACCCTCCGTAGCCGCCGCTCCTCAGCACGAAACCAAGTTGGTCTCCCTCTTGAGGGAGAAGGGGCACTGCCGTCAGACGCAGCAGGGGATGCAGGATCTGGATATGGCGCTGCGGTACGATCAGCGCCTCACGCTAGAAGCGCGTCTCGACGTCAGCGGAACCTTCCCCTCCTCGTCTGCGTCGCGACCCTCGAATGCCGAGCTGACGGCCTGCCGCGAGTACGTGCTGCAGCGTTTGCGGACGTTCGCCAAGCAACGCTATCTTATCTCATACAACAGTAGCGGCGGTGATGTGGAGACGTGGCGCAGCGGCTTCCCCTGCGACGCCCATCTCCTCCTGCACGTACTGCGTACGTCGGTGAAGGGGCTGAAGGAATACGTGCTGTTCGGCTACCAGACAGGGCTGCAGACGCAGGACCTTGCGCTCTACGTTGGCGACACCGGCGAACCGTACTTCTACGTACGCTTCCGCCAGGGCAGCAACGAGACGCTCTTGTCCACCCGACAAGGCCCAACGTCGCTCATGGAAGCCATACTAGCATTTGCCGCGGTGGTGCACGTCTATTACCACGACGTGTACGGCGGGGTGCGCAGCACGGTGGACCTGAACGAGGTGGGGCTGCTGAAGGTGGTGACGGAGGGTCGTCGTGCCGCCTGGGCCAGCACCGGAGGAGAGTCGTGACGACGCGCGTGACGAGCGTGGCCGTGCATGTGGACTCTTGTGGTGCGCCCTCTCTGCCCTTGTAGCGCACGCCTTCACACCGCCCGTTCAACTACACTCGCAGCCTCCCCCCCAACCCTTCCGTTAGTGTCGATACGCCGACGCCCTCCTCCTTCCAGAGCGCACACACGCACCGGTGGACTCTTCCGGTGCACAGATGTCAGAGGCATCCGGACGACGGCGACGAGCGTGAGCCGCACACACATGAGCACCCTCCAACCACAGCAGATCTGCACGGCTTAGAATCTACATATAAAAGCTGAAGCGGAAAGCAGCGAGCTGGGGGGGGGGAACTGCAACGGCGGCGGCGATGCGCCAATCGGAAGGCGAGCGCGAGGAAGTCAGGGGAGAAGACCACGAAAAAGGGAGACATAACGCTCCCCGAACCGCCCGCTGCCCACCGTCGCCTCTTGCCTTTCCGCTCCTCAGCCCTTGAATTCGTCTTTCTCCCTCGGTACCTCTGCGTGTGCATCATGCCATGTACTCGCAGAAGATAAGCAGTCTGACAAAGACGAACTGGAAGACCCGCGCTCAGCTAAGAAAGGAGGAGGGGGTGGTGGTGGTATCGTTAGTGTGACTTGCCACCACCACCATCACCGCCCACCCAGCCACCACCACCACCTCCTCCTCCATCCCTTTCCCAGATTCTCCACGCGTGTATACGGTTCAACACACGTCGAACAACCCCTCCCCCTTCCCCCACCAGGCGACTCTTGCTCTCCCTATCTCTTCCTCTCTGGCGGCTTTTCTGCGCCTGCGTCTGACTACTCCGTTTCTTCACCCGCCACCGCCACCGCACATCCTGCGTTGCTCGGCTCTCTCCTCCGTCCTTCTTCCCTCGCTTACCGACGACAACACCAACGAAGCAATGACAGTAGGCGCACGCGGCAGGTTCGACTGACGATGTTGATTCGCCGATTCCTCTCCGGCCCTGCAGCTCTCTCTACAGGGAATACACCAACGTGTTTGGACAGGTGCCCTCTATCTGTGCATGTTTTTGCATCGGCACCGTGCGTGCCTTCTTTCACAGTCCACTTCCGCCTCTCCGCCACGCCTTTTCCTTGCTGGCTCTGCACGACGAACACCACCGGAGCGCCAAGTATGACATAGACTGATGACGGCTGTCGGCAAACGACGCACTGGCTGCCCGCAGAGCAACAAGCAAGCAGCGCACTACTGGCAGGCAGATGAGCCTTCTGACCGCCACACGCCTGGTTATGATGAGCTGCACGAGCCCGCGTTCAAATCGCCTCTTGAGCAGACCATCTGCTGGCCAGCATCCGCTTAGGAACTTTAGAGCGGCGCGTTAGGCAACCTATACTGTTTCCCTTCGCAACTCGCTGCCGCTGTCGTGGCACAGGCTTAGCTACAGCG
>NC_018233.1:42255-44359 GCF_000227135.1 Leishmania donovani | reverse complement strand
AACGGACCTCGCACGCCGCACACTGCCGCTGTGCGTTTCGCGAAGAGCCGCAGTGAGTCGTCTGCTGCGCGGTTCCTGGATGCATACATTGTGAAGTTCGGCAGCTCGCCGGCTGTGCAGTTGTACGAGCTGACGCGGCGCAGGATGATGGAGATCTCGCGCGACTCCCTGTATCTGTTCTCGTACACGGCGCAGGCGATCTTCTTCGCCGTCGTTGTGGGCCTGATCTTCATTGTTTTTTTTTTTACGTAGACAGCGCCCCACTTTCCTCTTCATTCTTCCCCATACTCTGTCTGTGTGCTCTGTGTGGGTTGTTTGGCGCGGTGTTTCTCTCCATGGCTGTTCATCTGTGCTATCGGTTCGGTGTCCCTCCCGCATTACAGCGTGCGGGTCTCTCTCTCTCGTTACCTGCACTCCTACATGAGCGGGAAGTGCATGGACTCCAGCACGGCTCCATGTGAACTCGCTGTTATGTTGCGGAGGGAAGTGTGCCGGCGTGCGCCTCTGTGAAGACGATGCCCCGCGTAGCCGATGACGCGCAAAGTCGCACAGAGATGCCCCCCCTCCCTCCCATGACAGACACAGGTGGGCAGGCGTGCGGGCCGGACGACACTCACCTTCACGTCCTTCTCCATCCCCTCCCCACGGCGTCTGTCGCGTCGGGCTCTCCTCAGGGCCCGTGACGCCTACGCCCGACTCTTTTAGCCTTTGGCGTGCTCCGGTGCGCCTAGGGAACGTGGCGTGCGGGGTCCTTCATCACCCCCACCTTCTCTGCCTTCTCTCTGCCAGTGCGCAGGTATCGCTGTCTCTGCGGCGGACACGGTTGCGCATCGAGCCACGGAGCGGCTCGTTCCTTCGCACTTCTTCCGCGTTTTCTCTTGACTCACCACCGCACTTGTAGCCGCCTTCGCTGTCTCTCTCTCTCGTCTCTCTCACAGCCTCCATTGATTTCCAGCAGCGGGTCTCGCTCAGCAACGTCTGGCTCGTGCGAGCTTGTGCCCTTCGTGCCCATGCGCCTCCATGGGGTCGCATTGTATTTCCTAGTTGTCCAACCGCTGCTCTGTGCCTGCTCACCTCTCCGACATCCGTCTTCCCTGTCGACTTCATACCTGCGTCTGCACGACTCTCTCTGTGTGTTTGTGCGTCTCGCGCAGCCTGACACTCGCCCCACGTTGCCCATCGCCAGCTGCTTCGTGCGCGCCTTCTCTGGCGCGCTCCTTCCTGGATCCGGCTCTTCCTTACGCCCTTTCACGTGTTTTTGGGAGTCGCTCGTCGCTCCCCGTGTGCTCTGGCTCCGCGCACTTGCTTTCGACCGCGCTGCTCACGGCGCTCGTGCCACGGCCGCTATCCCTGTTCCTGTCGCCTGCCCCTCCGTTGCGGACACGCTTTTTCTTTGGTCCTACCTTACACTCGTCTCCCCCTCCCTCTCTCCGGCCACCGCTTTCATCTATCCTCGCCCATTTCGCGTCTTCTCTCTCGAGTGGCCGCCCGGTTTCCCTACGCGCTAGGACGATCTTCCTCAACCCTTTTCTCCCTGCCTTCTCCGCCTGTCTGCCGGCCAGCGTCTCCCAGGCCCCGTTTGTGTCTTCTTTTCCTTCCTGTACATCCTTCCACTGGCTTCTCATTCGCCGGCGCCGACCCGCTGACACTCTGCCTTCAACATGCCCCCACCCGCAGCCACGCGTGCGCCTACAGACGACACCTACACCGAATACTCCTTTTCTCCCATCGATATCCACGAGCCCGATGCGCCTCATCACCAGCGAAGGGATTTTGGCAAGGTCGGCGCCCAGCTGCACGGCTCCATCGTTGAATTTGACTCCAGCACGCCACCTGCCATCGGCGTGCCGAACAGCTACTCGCTGCCGCTGTCGTGGCACAGGCTTAGCTACAGCGTTGGCAAGAAGCGCATCCTGTGCGGGCTGACGGGGACGGCGCTGCCCGGGCGATGCCTCGCAATCCTCGGGTCGTCCGGTGCCGGCAAGACAACGTTCCTGAACGCGATCTGCGACCGACTAGCGTCTGGCGGTGAGCTGAAGCTGAGCGGGAGGCGCCAGCTGGGCGACTGTGAGTTCGAGCGGCACTTTCGCAAGGCGATGGGGTT
>NC_018233.1:41063-41444 GCF_000227135.1 Leishmania donovani | reverse complement strand
AATGTGCGGGCCAACGTAGAGGGAATTCAGGATCGCCAAGGCGTGCTGTTCATGACCGTGATGAACCGCGCGATGAGCTCCACGTTCATCATGATCAATACGTTCAACAATGTGCGTGCCGTGTTCATGCGTGAGCAGCAAGCTGGTGCGTACTCGCCGCTGATGTTCTTCCTTGGCCGTAGTTTCGCCGAGTTTCCCGTACAGATTCTTGCAGTGCTGGTAGAGAGCTGCATCCTCTACTGGATGGTGGGGCTGCATCGTCATCCCGGCTCCTTCTTCTACTACTTTGGTGTGATTGCGTTGCTGTCGCAGGTGGCAACTGGTCTGGGCTTCGCGATCTCCACCTCGTGCCCGTCGCTTGTGGTGAGCTCTGCCATGGCG
>NC_018233.1:40074-40964 GCF_000227135.1 Leishmania donovani | reverse complement strand
GGAATTCAGGATCGCCAAGGCGTGCTGTTCTTGATCGTGATGAACCGTGTGATGAGCTCCACGTTCATCATGATCAATACGTTCAACAATGTGCGTGCCGTGTTCATGCGTGAGCAGCAAGCTGGTGCGTACTCGCCGCTGATGTTCTTCCTTGGCCGTAGTTTCGCCGAGTTTCCCGTACAGATTCTTGCAGTGCTGGTAGAGAGCTGCATCCTCTACTGGATGGTGGGGCTGCATCGTCATCCCGGCTCCTTCTTCTACTACTTTGGTGTGATTGCGTTGCTGTCGCAGGTGGCAACTGGTCTGGGCTTCGCGATCTCCACCTCGTGCCCGTCGCTTGTGGTGAGCTCTGCCATGGCGCCGCTGATCTTGATTCCGCTGGCTCTAGGCGGTGGTCTGTTCGCAAGCACGGACCGTCTGCGCCCGTACTGGTACTGGTTGGAGAAGCCGTCCTTCATGCGCCACGCGTACATCCTCGTGCTGCGCAATGAGCTGCACAATGTTCCCCACATTGCGTGCGACTACTACCGCTGGGGCGACGGGTACTGCATCAACCAGCCGCGTGACGGACGCACGGTGATGCGTCTGCTTGGGTTTGATGGTGATGCGCAGTCGGCGAGCGTGTACATGTGGGTGTCGCTTGCGATTATGTTCTTCCTGCTCCGCACTATCAGCGTGATGGCGCTCGCTGTGGCGGGCCGCAGGAGAACGGCATGAGCACTGAGGTGGAAATTCTGACTTTGGTGGAGCTTCTTACTTTTTGTTTTCCGGCGCATGTGCCATGAGCTATCCATGACGTCTCGCGTGCATGAGCAGCGCATCTGGGCAGCTGTGATGAGGTGATGTGTATGAACATGTGCGTGTGTGTGTCCGCGATGCACGGACGTGCG
>NC_018233.1:35983-39975 GCF_000227135.1 Leishmania donovani | reverse complement strand
GCACGGTGATGCGTCTGCTTGGGTTTGATGGTGATGCGCAGTCGGCGAGCGTGTACATGTGGGTGTCGCTTGCGATTATGTTCTTCCTGCTCCGCACTATCAGCGTGATGGCGCTCGCTGTGGCGGGCCGCAGGAGAACGGCATGAGCACTGAGGTGGAAATTCTGACTTTGGTGGAGCTTCTTACTTTTTGTTTTCCGGCGCATGTGCCATGAGCTATCCATGACGTCTCGCGTGCATGAGCAGCGCATCTGGGCAGCTGTGATGAGGTGATGTGTATGAACATGTGCGTGTGTGTGTCCGCGATGCACGGACGTGCGCCTCCAGTCTCATCCGATTTTTCTTGTTTTTCTTCTGTGCGCGTCGGTGTGGGCGTGCGTGCGCTTCTCTTCTATGTTTCTCTGTCTCGTGTCGGCGTGCAGTTGACACGCGCTTTCACTGCCCGTGTGCGCTGGCTCGCGTTCCTTCCGTTTGTGGTGCGTTGATACATGGCCGGGGCTCACTGTAGCATCATAGATCGCTGTGTCTGTCTGCCTGTCTCTATGTGTGCGTGCGCGTGCGCCTGATGACGCGGCGGTATCAGTCGCAGAAGAGTTAGGGGGAGGGGTAAGTGAGTAGAGCATCAGAGGTAGATGGAATCCATGAAGGGAGGGGGTGCAGGCGAGGAGGCGGAAGATGGGCGTAGAGAGCGGCCGGCACGGCGGGGGCATTGCCGTTGTCAGTGCTGTGGATGGCAGTGTCACATCATGTGCACGATTCGTTCGTGCCGTTTTTTTTTTTGCTTTTCGTCTTGACTTCGTCATTGTTCTGCGTGTTTGCCTCAGCAGCGTTTTCGTTTTTGTGTGTCTCACGCTCTCACTCTCTCTCGCATCGAGTGCTGCTGATGTGTGCCGCTCTGGCTCTCCACCGCCATCCGTTTCCGGCGTCCACACCCACGCAGGCGTGTATTTTTTTTGGTTTGAAAGAGGGACTTTGAGGGCTCGGAGCAGGAGGGCGACTTGTGGGTGTGGTGGCTGCTGCCACTGCGAGTACCCTTATATCCGCTGATGTTGTTCACGGGGACGGTATGCCCCGTTGCAAGATACGGGCACAGAGGAGCGGAGTACAAGACTGATGGTGAGAAAAACAGACTACGCCTCTCTCTCTCGCCTCTCTCGCCCGCTTCCCCTCACCGGCATCTACGCCACCGTCGTCTGCAGACACATGCACGTGCCGACGGGTGGATGTTAGCGCACTGCTGCCACTCCGCTGCGCCGACAGACCCTTTCGTGTGTTTCGCTGTGTGTGCGCCAGTGTGGCCTCTCGTCTTTCCCTTTTTTCAGCTGTGTCTCTCGTTCGAAATCGTATCTGCGCGCTTCGTGGTGGTGGCGGCGGTGTTGGCCGTTGTGCTTTCCCAGGGGGACACTACATGGACCCCTCTGCTTCCGGAGCCATCACCCTCCTCCGTCGAACAGCAACCACACACGAGCACACCCACACGCTCTCATCTTCCTCTCGCCTACCGGACATGCACGCACAGGCTGCCTATCACAGCAATTGGTGAAGGGGTGGGGGCGCTGTGGTTGTCTCTCCTGTGCGCGCGTCTTCGGCTGTGCTCGGGTGTGTGTCTTGCGCCTCTTTCTTGATTTCTCAGCCCTTCTATCTTTCCCTCTCCTTACGCTTTCCTTGTGTCTGTTTTCGCTTCCCGTGCTGCAGCGGCTGGTTGTTGCTGTTGTCGTATTGTGTTGCTTCTATCGGCTTTCCCCGTCTTTCCTCCCCCACCGCTGCCGCCGATATTGGCGAGCGCGCATGTAGACTTCACCCACGACTCCCTCTTCCCATCCCTCGCTTCTTGTCATGCGTCTCGTGTCTTGGTCCTCGTCCTTTGCAGCCCAGTCGTCCACAGAGAGGAAGGGCGAGAGAAGGAGAGAGCGCCACTGACGAGAGAGAGAGCGAGAGCCCAAAGAATAGGGTAAAGAAAGAGCGAGAAGGAGGGATGGAGTGCGAGGGACACGTCGCTCTTCTGAAAGGACAGAAGGCAAGCTTTTATGCGCCAAGAACTTGCTTACAGATGTGCTTGCATGTGCGTTGTGTGTGTGTGTGTGTGTGTGTCTGCACGCCTGCCTGCGCTCACTGCACATCTTCAGCGTCTGCGCACTTATTTCTTGTGCCTTTTCGTTGGCGCGCTTCTCTTTCCTTCTCCATCCTCCCACCCCTCTCCTTTCGCGCTCCTCTCGATGCCTCCCGTCGCGGAGTTGTGCGGTTGCTCATCTTGATCTGCATGCAGCGCCTCTCCCCCGCACTCGTTTCCCTTTCTGTGTGTGTGTGTGTGTATGCGTCTGCAAATGCGGAATGGGGGAGGAGGCGGCTGCGGTGGTCGTCAGGATTGTGATGAGGGACACGAGGGGAGGGGAGGGGAGGGCACGCACGCTGCAGATGCTCTCGTCCGCTCTTTTTCCTTCGTCTCTTTTTCTCCTTCTTCTTTGTGCGTGGGTGCGCGTTTTGTTATCTGTTGCCGCTGTTTCTCAGCCGTCTTCATTCTCCGCTCTTCCCCCTCATCCCCTTCTTAACGTGGTTCAATTTTTTAACTGCCGTTTTTGTTTTGTTTTCGTCTCTGTGTGCACGTGTGCGTGCGTCTCCACCGTCCAGCATTCCTCAGCGTCCTTGCGCGCACACCTGCGCCTCTGTCTCATCTCTCATCTCCCTCGTCTCGGTTTCTCACGCTCGCGTGTGCGGATGCTCTTTTTATACTTGCCATTGTTCGCCTCCACTTGCGTACGCGCCCGCGTGAGTGTGCGCTCCTTCCGTTTCCCCTCACCGCCCCATCTTTGTTGCTCCATCGAGCCCGCTCTTACTCACCACCGCCACGCGCTATTTCTTCTTTCATCCACCGTGTCCATCCAGCAGCATTCCCTCCCTGTCTCTGCAACCCCTCTTTCTTTTCCGTTTCGCTCATCACCTTTACCGACACGCGTGCATGCTGCATCGACGTACACCCGTGCGTCTGCGCCTGGGGGGGGGGCATGTGGGGCGTGCGGAGGAAACCGTCCCCCAACAAGCCGCGCCACTACACCAACATACGTCCTACTCATTTAATGTTAGAAACGAAAAAGAGAGAACAACGGAGCCCGGCACACTGGGACTGTATGACGATGGTGCGTCGCCCTCTCAGCCTTCTCTGGAACAACTGGCTTGCCGCCATCTTGCATCTCTGCAGACTGCGCGCACTCTCGGCATCCACTCACTTCAACAGCGTAGGCGTTCTGATCAAATTTAATCGTGCGAGTCGCCTTGAGTGTGGGGACAGACAAGAGGGAGAGGATGGATGATGCCGCTGCAACCGTCCTGGAGTGTGCTCGTTTATCAGAGTGTTGGCGCCACTGCTCCGTCACGCGCAGCTCCCCTCTCCCTTTTCGGCTCCCACCCGCATCTCTCACTCTCCCATCTCTCCCCACTGCACTGCGGCCACTGTCTCTCTTTACTTCCTCTCGTCATCTTTCCTCTCTGTCGTTACCAAGCATGTAACCGACGATCCTACAGTGCTGCGGACAGCGCGTCTCCTTATACCTCCTACTGGCGGCCTGCTCTGCCCTACTGTGCCCTCCTTCCTTCCTGCCCAGATGCCCCGCTTACACAACGAACAGGTACACAACGGAATCACCACCGATGCGGAGGACCAACAGAATATCAGCAGCAACGGTCACCAGACCATCTCCTCTGGCGAGGACAACCCCCAGCTGCACGGCTCCATCGTTGAATTCGACTCCAGCACGCCACCTGCCATCGGCGTGCCGAACAGCTACTCGCTGCCGCTGTCGTGGCACAGGCTTAGCTACAGCGTTGGCAAGAAGCGCATCCTGTGCGGGCTGACGGGGACGGCGCTGCCCGGGCGATGCCTCGCAATCCTCGGGTCGTCCGGTGCCGGCAAGACAACGTTCCTGAACGCGATCTGCGACCGACTAGCGTCTGGCGGTGAGCTGAAGCTGAGCGGGAGGCGCCAGCTGGGCGACTGTG
>NC_018233.1:34679-35884 GCF_000227135.1 Leishmania donovani | reverse complement strand
AGACCATCTCCTCTGGCGAGGACAACCCCCAGCTGCACGGCTCCATCGTTGAATTCGACTCCAGCACGCCACCTGCCATCGGCGTGCCGAACAGCTACTCGCTGCCGCTGTCGTGGCACAGGCTTAGCTACAGCGTTGGCAAGAAGCGCATCCTGTGCGGGCTGACGGGGACGGCGCTGCCCGGGCGATGCCTCGCAATCCTCGGGTCGTCCGGTGCCGGCAAGACAACGTTCCTGAACGCGATCTGCGACCGACTAGCGTCTGGCGGTGAGCTGAAGCTGAGCGGGAGGCGCCAGCTGGGCGACTGTGAGTTCGAGCGGCACTTTCGCAAGGCGATGGGGTTCGTGGCGCAGGACGACATCATCTCGCCGCTGTCGACGCCGTACGACGCGCTGTGGTTCTCGCTGCGCACGCGGCGCGGGACGGGCCGTGCGGAGACGGAGGAGCGTGTGCAGGAGATGCTGAGTGTCCTGCGGTTGCGGCACTGCCGCGGCACGAAGGTCGGCATTCCCGGCCTGGAGGCTGGGCTGTCTGGTGGGGAGCGCAAGCGGTGCAGCATCGGGATCGAGCTGATCTGCGACCCGAAGATCCTGCTGCTTGATGAGCCGACGTCTGGGCTGGACTCCGTGACGTCCGCGAAGGTGGTGCACCTGCTGCGCCAGCTGTCGCGGACCGGCCGCACTGTGATCTACACGATCCATCAGCCGACTGCGGAGGTGCTGTCGTACTTCGACGACGTGATGCTGATGACGCAGGGCCGCATTGCGTACCACGGGACGATGGCTGCGTCGCTGGACTACTTCGAGTCCATCGGGTTCCCGTGCCCGAGCAAGTACACGCCGACGGACTACTACATGGTGCTGCTGCAGGACAGCGTGACGAGCAAGGTCCTGATCAAGCGCTGGCGCAAGTACCTGAAGAACGGACCTCGCACGCCGCACACTGCCGCTGTGCGTTTCGCGAAGAGCCGCAGTGAGTCGTCTGCTGCGCGGTTCCTGGATGCATACATTGTGAAGTTCGGCAGCTCGCCGGCTGTGCAGTTGTACGAGCTGACGCGGCGCAGGATGATGGAGATCTCGCGCGACTCCCTGTATCTGTTCTCGTACACGGCGCAGGCGATCTTCTTCGCCGTCGTTGTGGGCCTGATCTTCTTGAATGTGCGGGCCAACGTAGAGGGAATTCAGGATCGCCAAGGCGTGCTGTTC
>NC_018233.1:20676-34580 GCF_000227135.1 Leishmania donovani | reverse complement strand
AGCTCGCCGGCTGTGCAGTTGTACGAGCTGACGCGGCGCAGGATGATGGAGATCTCGCGCGACTCCCTGTATCTGTTCTCGTACACGGCGCAGGCGATCTTCTTCGCCGCCGTTGTGGGCCTGATCTTCTTGAATGTGCGGGCCAACGTAGAGGGAATTCAGGATCGCCAAGGCGTGCTGTTCTTGATCGTGATGAACCGTGTGATGAGCTCCACGTTCATCATGATCAATACGTTCAACAATGTGCGTGCCGTGTTCATGCGTGAGCAGCAAGCTGGTGCGTACTCGCCGCTGATGTTCTTCCTTGGCCGTAGTTTCGCCGAGTTTCCCGTACAGATTCTTGCAGTGCTGGTAGAGAGCTGCATCCTCTACTGGATGGTGGGGCTGCATCGTCATCCCGGCTCCTTCTTCTACTACTTTGGTGTGATTGCGTTGCTGTCGCAGGTGGCAACTGGTCTGGGCTTCGCGATCTCCACCTCGTGCCCGTCGCTTGTGGTGAGCTCTGCCATGGCGTCGGTTTCCTTTATGCTGTTGTCTGTAGGCGGTGGTCTGTTCGCAAGCACGGACCGTCTGCGCCCGTACTGGTACTGGTTGGAGAAGCCGTCCTTCATGCGCCACGCGTACATCCTCGTGCTGCGCAATGAGCTGCACAATGTTCCCCACATTGCGTGCGACTACTACCGCTGGGGCGACGGGTACTGCATCAACCAGCCGCGTGACGGACGCACGGTGATGCGTCTGCTTGGGTTTGATGGTGATGCGCAGTCGGCGAGCGTGTACATGTGGGTGTCGCTTGCGATTATGTTCTTCCTGCTCCGCACTATCAGCGTGATCGCGCTGGTGGTGGCTGCTCGCGAGAAGACGTAGCGACACAGACGACTGTGCTGCGTAACGGGTGTTGTGGATAATGCATCACGCGATTTTGTGGCGCCTGGCCGTGGTGAAAGCTGGCAGAGGGAGAATGAGGACACCGCTTCGCCTTCCTGTGGGCCTAGTGGCGGCTAAGGTTAGAAGGTGGAGCGGTGTAGCGGGGATAGATTCATCGATGTGCAATGACGGTGGATGTGGTGTAGGTCAATTTCAGGGCGTTAGACCTCCTGTCCGCGGACTGCAGCCTATGAGTATGCGCGCCCTCATCGCTCTTGCTGAGTTGTTTCGTGCTCTGCCGAGGGTGGGGCGGACGCCTTTAGTGCTTTCTGTCTTTTTGCGGTGCCGCACCCCTCGTGACCATTCTTCTTGCTGTCAGGTTGTGACGCTGCGGCGGATGTGTTGCCGCCCTCTTCTTTCAACTGGTGACGCGCGCGAACACTGGATGAGGCAAGGTGCGCTGGAGCCCGCCTATCAGTGCACATCGTGCTGCGTGTAGGAGATGTGCTTTATTTCTCCAACGGCCGCTGCTTGTGCTTCTCTTTCCTGCTGCATCGTTTTTTTTTTTTGTTTCTCGCTCGCTCTCTCACTGTCTCGACGAGAGATCTAGAAGGGGAAAGCTCTCACATGACCACGTCACGCGCTTATAGCGGTTTTTTTTTTGTCTTTTCATGGGCAGGCGGGGCGGGGATGCACTCACGTGCATCGGTGTGTGCGTTGGTATGTGGGTGCCCGTGATGTTTTGTCTCTCCTGCCACTCTAGCCTCCTCCCTCTTTCTTGCTATTGCTCCGCTATATCTATATATTTATGTATTTGCATTTCGCCATGTGCCCGTGATGCTGGTGTCGTTCGTGCTTGCGTGGAGGGCTTTCACCTCTCTTCTCCCTGGTGCCACGTTGTGGGCCGGCAGGGACTAATTTTCGTCTCTCTTCTATTGTCTGCTGCTACCTTGCAACGCCTCTGCTCTCTCTGTTGGTGAGTCGCGTCTGAGTGCGGGTGCTGTGCCGGACGCTTTCTGTGCTCCTCTTGCTTGTTTTGCCAGGGTGACGGCATACCACTTGTACCGTCCCCAGCGCACATCCACAAGCCTTCCCTCCCTCTCCTCCCCCCTCGTAGCCACCTAGTCGTCGTGTCGCGTGCAGCACGGCTGTGCCCCCGCTCGCGGTGTGTGCTGGTTGGCTGAAGTGTTCTTTCACGGAGTGCAAGAGAGCGTGTTTTGCATGAGCTGCGTGATGGTTGAAACTGCTGCTTCGCTGTGTTCGGTGCGACACGTCTTGGCGCGCTTCCTCCTCTTCGCGCTACGGTTCCCTCTTATGTCCAGGTTACCGCGGTGAGTGGAAGATGGCTGCGCATCTATATCTGGCCAGGGTGTCAGCGTGGGAGGGGGTGGGAGAGCTCACTTCGACACCCGCCGCTGCAGCCGCTCTCCGGCAAAGACCACTCGACTCGTGCTACTCCTGCGCGTCTCCTTCTTTTGACCTCTGGCGACGCTCCACCATCACATATACCAGGTCACGCGCCAGCTTACCCAGCCCACGCTCTTTCTTTCAGTGTGCTCTACTTGTGGTTTCTCTCATGGGTCGGTTCCGTACCGTGGTGCATGCACTCCGCCATACGCACCACAGAAAATGCATTACGAAGTCAACAGCCACGGCGCAAGCGCGTGCGAGAAGGTAGCCGCTCCTGTCGGCAATGCCGGAGCATCTTGACGTGGCCATCGATACTGAGGATGCATGGAAGCGGGCATCACGGACGACGTGTGGGCTCGTCTCTCTTTGTGTCTCCGGTCTTGGTAGCTGGCACTTGCTGTCAGATGTGTTTAAGTGCCCTTCTTCTCGTGGGAAGGGCGTCGCGCCTCTTCCCTTTGCCTTTTCTGCGGTTTTCCACGACGCCATTCATGCCCCTCCCTCCCTCACGCACCTCCTTCATCGATGCCCCCACCCCCTCTCCCTCTCCCTCTCCCTCTCCCCCACTTTCTTCTAGGCCACCCTACCACACGGCATCGCACAGGCAAGAACAAAGCCGACAGCCCAGTTGATTGCCCGCTGCTGCTGCTGCTGTGCGATCCCCTCCCGTGCCCTGCATCGCTTTACCGAGCGTCTTTCGTGGCATCGCGCGTGTATACGCGTGCAAGCAGACGATGCACTGCGCTCCTCTTCGCTCCCTCCCGACATGCGCGTGTAGTGTGCGTGCCCGTGCTTGCTCGGCGATTGGCTCGCTCTCCTCCTCCCCCTCCACGCAAAGGCCCACGGGCGTCACACGACGCCAATACATTCATTGAGGAGACTCGGAAGGGAGACGGCGCTGCACCACTATCAGCATGACCCTCATGCACGACGACGTGCTCGTCGTCGCCGAAGTGTCCGTGTGCAATGTGTCGTGGCTTGCCGTAGATACCCACAGCCTGCTGCTGGCCTCCGCCACCGCTGGTGCGGCACGAATCTCTCAGAAAGAGCAGTGGCAGCAGCACAGGTCACATGATGGGGGCACGTGGACGGAGAACGAAGATTTTCAGCTCGACTTTGTGCTTTACGACGCGAAGGCGAGTGCCATGAACGATAAGAGCGAGGTTGTCGACTACGCCTTCCTCACAGCGCAGCCGCAGCCATCACGGGTGCCTGGCGAGGCTCTGGTAACGTGCCAGGCGCGCCTAAAGCACTGGATGGAGGCCTGCTATGCGGCGTACTACGCAGCACGCTTCATTGACCACCTGCGCAGCGCCTCCCCAGCGCTTTCTTTCGAATACGACTCGGTGCTGAAACTGATCAGCTCGGCAGATGGGCAGCGCACTGTGCGTGGTCTTGTCGCGCCTACATTGGACGGCAGCGGCCACCATCTCATCAGCTTTACCGTACCGCTGCTCGTGAAGGGGCGGGCAGCGAAGGTGTTTCAATCGCTGAACAACGTTGCAGTGCTGTATTGCAAGGTGTCCCATGCCAAGTGGAAGCCATCGTACCAGCTGACCAGCGTCGAGGCCGACGTGCACACGCGCTTCCGCACGGCTCAGCGGACTGGCAGGATTACTCTCATTGCAGAGTCGGTAGTGCTGCGCCTTCGTGACGCTGCTGCTGGCGCAGCAGCGGGTGCCACCACCGAGGGGCGCGCTGCCGACTCTCTTATCTCATTTCTGCACAGCTGAGTCGATTTGCACGGCCTTCCGCGACTATCCATGACCCAGCAGGGTGCCGGCTTCCCAGATCATATTCCACGACTGGAGCATACGCTGTACCGCCGCATCCGCGAGCCGCTACACTTCATGAAGCTGGTTCTGGGGCTCATGGTGGACTTTGGCAGCCCAATCGACGTCAGCGCAAGCTGTAGAGCACTGACTGCAACGGTTGACAGTACCACGCCGCAGCTGCCATTGTCGTGGTCGCCGCCGCCGCCGCAGCATCCACCGCCGATGCGCAAGACGGCCACGTTCTGTGTTGTGTATCGCACCACAAAGATGAGCTTTACCATTGGCCTCCACGACCAGAGCGGTGATGAATGCCTGTCAGTGGAGACGACGTGCAACCAGTACCTGGACACCCGACACGGCGCAACGGTCTCTCGCAGGGTGAAGTTCTCAAGGAGCGCCTCGAGTATGCGCAAGGACGATGACGGCTTCCTCGATGTTGAGGATCTGCGCGTCATAGTGGTGCGCGAGACACTCGAGTGCATGTCGGGTTCCGCTGCCCAGGCCTGAGCGCGCACCGGGATACGGCGGAGAGCGGCGTGTGTGTTGTTGAGTCGGCTGCCGATTTATGTTTTCTTCATGTTAGCGCTGTGGCTCCACGTGTGCAATCTCACGTTGCTCACGTTATTCGCTCGTTCGCTCTCGTTGTGTGCCACTTCCAGCATCTCGCGAGTGTGTGGGTGTGGCGTAGTTTTTTGTGTCGGTCTGCGTCAGCGCGCGTGCGTGCGCGCTTTACTGCTTCGCTTGCTACTCTCCTACCAAGATTCTCGGAGTTGCCTCTTCGCTCTCGCCGAACTCTCCGCTGCCGTGCCGCACTCCTTCCTCTGTCTTCATTTTCTTGGCGGACTGGGCTGATGTGTATACGCGATGTGCCCCCGTTTTCATTTTGCGCTTCCTTCTCCGCTGCGCCACCCCGCATGGACTTTGACCTCTCGATTTCTCTCCCTCTGGCTTGCGTGCATCACGTCAATTGTCTTCATGGATACATGCATGCATGGCTGCCGTCGAATCTGAAGGAGATGCAGCGGGCTCATCACCAGCTGATACGGTTCACACGTCTTTCGCCGACGGACGCTCACGCATGCACGATCACAGAGACGCAGACACACACGCCATCTCTGCTACTGATGCGCGTTAAGCCTTTCTTTGGTATGTGCGCACTTTTCAGAGATCGCCCCCTCTCCCTTTCATCTCTCTCACCCCTTTCCATCTGCCTATTTCTCTTGCTCTCTTCTTCCTCTGTGGTGGCTGCGGAACACTTACTCTCCTTCTTTCTTCCTCCCGACACCACTGCCATTATCGCTGGCCATTTTTTTGTGGTCTGTCGTACCGACATGTCTCTCCCCTCTTCCTGTGCTAGTTGTACATTGGCGCCCTCGGTGCGAGTCGGTGTCGTAGTTTATCATCACCTCCTAGCATACGCCTCACTCGTACTCTCATGCGTACAGGCATACAGAAAAGTCGAGTACATCCGCAGAGGTCCCACTTACTTTAGCTTCATTGATGTGCCGAGCGAGTGCGTGCTTTTTGATCACTGTCTCTGTGCATGTGTCCGTGACTGAGTCTTTCCTCCACCCCCTCTCTCTCTCCGGCTCTGCCTCTGTTTCTGTCGTCGTGCGCACCATCGATCGATTCACAATTGCACACAACCATACGCCTACACGCCTGCACTCACACGCGGGCGCCTCGTTTCGAGACATCCAAGACGGAACACAGGAAGCGCAACAACTACGCAGCCAAACACAACGCGCCACAAGCGTTCACGCTCATTGCTATTCAGCAGCTGATCTTTCCCTCACGCGCGTCTGCCAGCGTGCGTTTTGTGTCGATCTGTATGTGCGTACACTGCTTGTTCTACCAATCCTTGCGCTCGTCCTAGACGCTCTCGCCTTCTTAGAGCGTTACTGAGGACTTCACTGACCCCCTCCCCCCAGTGCTGCTGCTGTAGCTGTGCGTGCCATCCCTCCCTCTCCTCCTCTTCTTTGTTTTGGGTGTTTATAGATCCTACTCTCTTGGTGCGCCTGTGTGGTTGTGCGCTCCGCTTCTCTCTTCCGTTGGCGCAAAAGACACAGGTGTGCGGGCACGGGATCGTATTCGCTTGCTCACATCCCCTGCTCGCCTTCACTCACACACGTACACACACACACGCACACGCTCCCCTTTGAAGGACCGGGTGCCATGAACAGCACCCTGGGCAGTAGCGGGAGTGCCGGTGACGAGGCACCACTCGTTGGCGGCCTTGATGCCCTCACGCTGCGGACCATCAATGAGCAGCAACTCATCATCCTTCGCCAGAAGGAGCTCGTCAGCACCCTCAAGGAGCGCGTAGAGGAGCTCGAGGCCCAACCGTGGCGGGCCGACGTAAAACCGCTGGAGGCCGCGCACAAGGCGGATGGGCGCAAAGGCACGCTTTCCTACGTATCTGAGATGCAGCTGCGACGCCGCGTGAAGACGCTGGAGGACGAGAACAAGAAGCTCAGCGACCTCGTCGACGAGCTGCGCGCGGAGGTGAGCACCATCTCAGCGCAGCTGTACGCCCAACAACTGCACACGCAGAGCGAGAAGGATGTGTGGAAGGCCAAGGCGCGCAATGCCGAAGCGAAGAGTGTAGCCACCGCGCACCTTCTAGAGGCGACGGACAAGCGCAATCAACAACTAATCCACCACCTCGAAAAGCTCCGTAGGGAAGGCGAGGTCAGCGCGTACGAGTGTGCGCAGTGGCGATCACTAGCGACCACCACGGCCAGTCATCTTGATCACGCAAACCGGCGCTACGCAAGAGACCAGATCAACTCTATTGAGGAGGATGTGCATCGCTATGCCGTAAACCGGCTCCGCTTGGCGCGCGTTGCCCCATCGGCCTCTTTATCGCTTGAAAGCGAGACGCCGGAGGAGACCCGAAAAATGTGGAGCCGCAGTGCGCAGCTACCGAAGTTCGATCCCGCACCGCAAGTATTTCAGCAGCAGCAGCAGGAGTCGGTGTGCTCGCAACTTCACGTGTCGCACCAACGGCCACTCTCACAGCTGCTCCCTTGCCAGCCACCCCAGCCCACGGCATCGCACTCGCTGGCCCCGCCAGCATCCAAACACGTGAACGCGGAGACGCATCCGTCGCCGTCGCATTGCGCCGCTCTCGCACAAACATGAACAAGCCTCCGCCGGCGCTCAAGACAATAGAGGCGGTACTCTCCTCTGCAGAGATCGAGGACAAGACGCGCACGCCGTTACGTCGCTAACTCTGGATGCCTACCAGCACCCTCGACTTGCTCAGCCTTATCGAGCAGGGAAGCGTCATGTTCCGACGCTCCACCGTTCTCCACACGCTGCGGCCCCACAGACCGTAGTTTCAAGGTTGAGGCTGGGCGATGACTCTGGCCGCTGCCGAGCTCGTTCAGTTTCGCGTCTCTTGTGGTGGAATTTGGCCATTTCGAACGACAGGCTTCGGCGGGGTTTGTGTGAGTGTGCAGTCATGGGCGTCGGCGCTGGCGACGCGTGGGTGGGTGGGTACGAGGCTCACTGCGGGGCTTCTCACTACGCGATGCTGCCGCGAAGACACCCCGCAGCTCACCGCGTGTGTACACCGCTCTCTCTCTATATCTGCGTGCCACTATGTGTACGTTCTATGATCGAGGCACCCGCCGCAGCCTTTCTGTTTTCCTTTTTCGATTTTGGTTCTGTGACTGCAGACACTCTCTCACTCCTCCTTGTTGCTCCTTCTCTCCTCTTTCTCTCTCTGCCTCACTGTCTTCTGCAACCACGATAGAGTCCATTCGTGACGGTCTACTGATGTTATGCCGGCTGCCCACTGATGCGTGGTTATGCGGAGTTCTCGGGAGGGTGGCCGCTAGTCTGTTCTTGGCTTTCCCTGCTTTCCTCTGCCTTTTCCGTTGTATTTCTTCCCCTCAATGCTCATCATATGTGCCTTTCCGCACGGTCCCTCGTTGCTGTGTGGGGCCGTAGTACTTGGCGCACGTAACGTGCGTATGTGCGAGTCCGCTCACCAACTCTCTCGCGTCTTCTCTCTCGTCCTTGACAGACGGAAGCGAGCGGGCAAACAGCAGCGGCCGTGGAGTGGCATTCGCAGGTGCTGCTGCGCAGCCATCGATGGAAGGAGAGGCAGACAGCTGCAGGGAGAGAGAGCGACTTGCGCGCCCAGCTGAAATTCCGCACGCATACATCAACGCACAGGCCGAAAGGGAAAAGGTGGGGGAGAGGCAGGGGCTTTGCCAATATGTCTCTGTCACCCTCGTCACCCGCCTCTTCTCCTCCCCTTTCCGTGTTCGGTGCTCTCTTCAACTTCGGTTGTCTCTTCTATGAAGCGGAACGTGCCGCTGTTGACGGTGCACAGAGACGAGTCTCGGGGCGCAAATTTCACAGCCGCCGAGGAAGAACACAGAAACGAGAGGGAGAGCGCACTGCGTTCGCCCGCACATATGTAGGCAACAACAGCGGCCCCCCTTCGAATCAAGAAGGAAAGAGAGGATGCTGATCAAGCGGGAAGGGATGGGGAGAGGAAGTGGGTGGGCAGCACTTTTTTATCCCTTCCTGCTAGACACTTGTTTGTATCATATGTCTATTCCTCTTGTTATCTTCTCATGTCGTTGCCACGCCTGCATCACTTTAAGTTGCTCCTTTTCCCTGCATTGTTCATGCCACCGCCTCGCTTAGTCATTTCGCGTGTTGTCGTCGTTGGCGGACAATTCCCCCTCTCTCTCCAGCTGCGCTTGTGTGTCGGTTGCTCTCCTCCTTTTTTTTGTTCGCAATCTTTCTCTCTGTGTGCTCCCTGCCGCCGCAGAACCGTGGCGGCTGCCCGTGACTCCGTCGCCGGAGTCACCTCACGCCTGCACCGTCTGCGGTGCTGCTGTGCTCTCTCTCGGCGCACAGTCCGTCGCTTCTATATACTTTTACCGCCTTTATGTGATTCTCTTTTTCCTTTTCTCCTGCGTTCAAATCTCCAAGCCCACCCCATGCCGTCGCTGCTCATTGTCCCCCTCTTCTCCTCGTTTGTGTGGCTGATTCGCCGCAGACCCCCTCCCCCTCCCCAACACACCGTCTTCCTCCCTATTCTGTTTCGCTCTTCCTGTGACTCACTTTTTCTCTCTGTGCTCCTCTCCGCTCCCGCTAAGGTGACCTCGTCCTTTCCTATTCCCTCCTCTCTCTGTCCACCGCTGTTCATACCGTCTGTGACTTGTACTCTGCGTGCGCGCGCGTGCACAGTAGCCAGAAACAAAAAAAAAAGACGACACGATTAACCCTTAAAGTATGGAGAAAGTGGGGGGTGGGGCTGAGAAACGTGTTGTGCCGGGAGTGTGGTTATACCTTGCCATCGCGCCTTCGCAGAAGGCTTCCTGTGCCGCCCCTCTCTCCCTCCCTCCTTCGACATTTGTGTGTATCTCTGCCTGTCTTGTACACACGTGAATTCCCCGTCTCTGCTTCCTCCCTCCACATCCCTGGCTACTCGCTTGGCCACATCACCCCCTTTACCTTCCGGCGCATGAACCCATCTACCCCTCTCCCCTCTGCCTGCCTCGCTCATGTGTCTCCATCGTTCTTTTACCTCCCTTTTTCTTCTCCTTGACCATCTTTTCCCCTCTGTGTGCTCACTCTCGCATCACCACTGCCGCCACGCATATCGTGCAGCTTTAGAGATCCAGTGTGCGCCCCTGCGTGACCTTCATCACTACTGTGTGTGTGCCCTCCTCTCCTCCGCTCTCTCCTTCTATAGTCATCCACTCGACGGCGACCCCCCGCCCACTCGCCTGCCAAAGCCCCCCAACGCAGAAAAATCAGTCATACGTTGATTGCGCTCTTTTTTTCTCGTGCGTGTGCGTGTGTGTATGCTTGATCGAGTGTTTCTCTCTTCCCTTCCCTTTCTTTTTCTCTCCGCCCCGATTTCCTCCACGAACCCATCAACGTACGCTCTCCACTTCCCCAAACCCCTTCTCGCTCGCGTTCTTTCTCTCTTTCTCTCCTTCTCTCGTCTTTGTCGCGTTACTCTTCTGCTCCCCCCACCGCCGTCTTACGAGTTCTGCTCCTTTCTCGTGTTCTGAGAAGATACTCGCACAGGAGAGAGAGACACATTTGGAGGACAGTCGGCAAGCGAAAAGATACGCATCAACGATACACACACGCACACACACAAGAAAGAGAAACACGTTAAACAAGAACGCAACAAGCAAACTCGAACTGCGTCCCCCTCCTTCTGCCTTCGCTCTTTCTCATCTCCTCTCTTTGGCTGTCCTTCTCGCCCCCTTCCCTCTCTTCCGTTTCAGTGACCCTCTCTCGTTTTCTGTTTACCACTGTAGCTCCCCGGCAGCAATACAAAACCATCTCGCCTTTTCTCTTCCTTGCTCTTCCCCTCCTCTTCCTTTTTCTTGCCGCTGCGCCGTCCATCGCCTTCCTCCCCCACTTCGTTTCTTATTTTCCGCCTCCTCGACGGCTGATCGCTGACAGAACCCCCTCCCCCCACCCCCACCCAAAGGCTCTGCTATCTCTTTGTTCCTGCCCTTTTCCATTCACACAGACAGAGACACACAGCCAGACACACACGCACACGAGGTCACTCTACAATTCTACTTCTTCTCTTCCTCATCCCCCGTCCTGTCTCTCTGCTCTCTACCTTTACGTGTGCCTGTGAGCCAGCGTCTAGCGGCAGTAGTGGCGTCTGCGAGGGAGTTTCAAGGTGGTTCTCGTTCTCCGTCTCCCTCTCTGTGGGCTTGCATGTGTGTGTGTGCGCACTTCCCACTATCACCAACACTCCCCTCTGCCCCCCTTTCTTTCTTCGTTGCCCTCCTTCCCCTTCCTCGCTCCCCTCGCCCTCCCTCCGCGCACTTTCTTCTTTGTCTCTCTCTCTTCTTTTGAGCCCCTCCTTCCCTCCCTTCCTTCCCCCGCCGCCACTTCCCAGCTCGGATAGATCGCGCCTCACGTATCTCCTCCGCCCTCTGACTTTGTGTTCTTCTCTTATTTCTCTTTCCCTTCATTTGGTGCTTCCTAACCCCTCCCCTGCGCGGCGACAACGGCCACTACAGGAGAACAAGCAGAGCAGCTTGCTCCCTTTGCACTGCGATTCGGTGGAAGAGCCGTACCTCACTTACCTCGCTGCAGCGTGTCTCTCTCTCTCTCACTGTGCGCGCTTGTGGCCATCATCTGGTGAACCCTTTCCGCTCTTTTCTGTTCCTCTCTCCAGACCCACTGCACATCGTATTCTCCCTTCCGCCCCCCTTCATTCGCAGCCATGTCTGCCGGTTCGAAGAACTTCTACGCCTCGATGGTTTTGAAGTCGAACTACCCCGATGCCCAGCCGCCGACGGCGATGGGGGCGCCACCGAAGAAAGGCCCCCAGCCGTATCGCAGCCCGTGCTACAACAGCGCATCGGCAAACCCCACCGCCGCCTCTACGCTGACGCAGCCTTTTTCGCTGCCCACGTCGCTGCAGAGCCCGCAGATGCTGCAGGCGCACGTTCCTCGCCCGACGGTGCTCATTCCGATGGCCGGCCACGAGACTATCGAATCCTCGAAGCAGTCGGGCAAGATATACACCCACAACCCCTACGCCTCTACCTGCACCACCCCGTCCGCGTGCCTCTCGCAGAGCACCAGTATGGAGAGCAGCAGCTTCACCTCGCCCTACATCACTGCAATGGCACCTCGCACCACTGCCATGACGCCGCCGCACTCCAGCTGCGCCAGCACCTTCCCGGTGTACGCCGCGTCGGAGGGCAGCTGCTGTGAGGCCGGCGCGCTGGCAAACATGCTGGAGGACCAGTTCCTTAGCGTCCTCGGCAACATTCCCTCGACGGCGATGTCGTCGCGTGGCCGCCATATTCTCCTCAACGTGCTCCGGCTGCAGCACATGGATAAGATTCAGATGATTTACGACGAGCTTTTGCCGCAGTTTAACATCATCGCGATGGACCAGCACGGCTGCCACGTGGCGCGTACGCTCATCGAATACATTTCGACCCCTCAAATGGAGGCGCTGGTGCCGTACATAGACCCACATGTCATTCTGCAGATGGCCACCACCACGCAGCACACACGCCGCGTTCTCCAGGCAATCTTCGAGCACCACAAGTCCGATGCGCTTATGCCGATCGTTGAGGTGGTGACGTCGGACTGCCAACATCTCTCGGTCACGCAGCAGGGGTGTATAGCGATCATTCGCATCATCGAGTACGCGAAGCCGGCACAGAAGCGGACGCTCATCAGCGCCCTTGTGCCGCTCCTCTCGACACTGGCTAAGAATCAGTTCGGCAACTACGTGGTGCAGTGCATCCTCAAGAACATGGAGGGGTACGTCTCGCTGAACGACTTGGTTGCAAGCTTCCAGGGGCACTGGGTGGAGCTGTCGTGTGACAAGTACAGCTCCAACGTGATGGAGAAGATTGTCGGGATGCTTCAGGGGAGCTTGCGCCAGCGCATTGTGAATGAGCTCATCTTCGATGTCGCGCACCTCCAGTGCCTCATGCAGAACAGCTTCGGCAACTACGTCCTGCAGGCTGTGATTGGCAGCGCGGTGAACCAGTACGAGTATGGGCTGATTTACGACGCCGTCACGCCGCTTTTGCACACGAGTCCGTACGGGCACCGGATCGAGGCGAAGCTGAAGAGTCGCTGTGACGCTCTCTACAGCAAGTCGGCCCCGGCAGGCACCACTCCAGTGGATGCCATGAACAAGTAGAGAACGGCAAATGGCTTCCTCCCTCTTAGCCCCGTCTCTTTCGTGTCCCCCCCCCTGCGCACAACAGTAAGAGAGGGAGTGCAAGTGAAGGAGCGACGCGGGAAAGGAAGCTGCATATTTGATAGCAACGAAAGAAAAGAAACGCATCACACGCGAGTCGTTCGAGTCGTGAGTGCAAACGGTGGCTGACACCAACGAAAGCAAGCGGGCCTTCCGTGTAGTCGCTGCGTGTGTGTCCGTGTCGACCCCTCCCCCATGATGAGACGCGACGTTTATGCACTTCTTTACGAGTGCTTGCGTTTAGGCGCGGATTTGCGTGCTTGTGTATGTATATATTGGTGTTAACGCAGTGACGAGTTCCTTGGCGACGATGATGGTAGTGACGGATGGCCCCCTTTCTTCTTTTTTCTTGTCTCTTCTCTCGATTCCACCGCCCTTCTCTTGTACAATGGTTTCTCGTTGATCTCTTCCCTTCTTTGCTACGATGTGCGTGTGTTTGTGCTTCCAACAACGCATGTTTTCCTCTCCTCTGTTTCTCCTCGTTTCATTTGCCTTCACGCCATCTTTTCTCTGCTCCTCTTCTCTTCGCCGCAGCCGCCTCTGTCCAGCTCCCCCCCCTCCCGCTCTCCTCTGGATCGCCGACACGCACACGCGAGCCCCACTTCCGATACGTCTTATCTCTCTACCCCTCTTCCTCATAAACGAGCGGTGACCGAATAAGGGAGGGAGGGTACGAGGCGATTGACGCTGGTGGCGAGTGTTTCCGAGGGAGCGCCGCAACTCTGTTCCTCCTCCGCACCCCCATCCTCTGTTTACCTGCTCTGCCTGCACTGTTGCCCCCTCTCCCCCCGCTCGCGTGCTCCGCACCACTTGCCCCTTCTGTCTTCTTTTTCGTTCCTGTATTTGTGTCAGCCTTTGACGACGTGGGGACACCTCAGCGCGTGGTGTCTCAATGTCTAGTGATGCCACGCTCTGTGTGGAGAGAAGCCGGAGCAGCCCCTCCTCTTCTTATCCCCTGCTAGTGCCGAGCTACCTGTGGTGGTGACAGGGTCAAGTGCCTACAACGGAGGGTGCGATCAGAGCGATGTATCGCTGCTGATGTCGGCGATCAGACCGTGGATGGCGCTGCGCGAGAGCGACCTGCGACAGTGAACGCGTCTGCACCAGCCGTAGATTAG
>NC_018233.1:19386-20577 GCF_000227135.1 Leishmania donovani | reverse complement strand
CGCTCGCGTGCTCCGCACCACTTGCCCCTTCTGTCTTCTTTTTCGTTCCTGTATTTGTGTCAGCCTTTGACGACGTGGGGACACCTCAGCGCGTGGTGTCTCAATGTCTAGTGATGCCACGCTCTGTGTGGAGAGAAGCCGGAGCAGCCCCTCCTCTTCTTATCCCCTGCTAGTGCCGAGCTACCTGTGGTGGTGACAGGGTCAAGTGCCTACAACGGAGGGTGCGATCAGAGCGATGTATCGCTGCTGATGTCGGCGATCAGACCGTGGATGGCGCTGCGCGAGAGCGACCTGCGACAGTGAACGCGTCTGCACCAGCCGTAGATTAGGCGGAATGCCAACGTGGCGCGAACGTCTCACACCCGGCCCTCTCGCACTGCCCGCTGGTGTGGGGAGCCTGGGCCGCCGTGAGGGGGACGCACCAGGGGTGGCGACCGGCGTGATGTGGGAGCGGCTGTGGGGCGACCTGCGGAGCGGGTGGTGGGTAGAGTGTGCTGCCCAGGCCCTGCTCCAGTAGCGGAGTCGGCGCATGGCTGTAAAACACGCATCTAGGGCTGCTTGGCAGCGCACGATGGGGCCAGTGGCAGGCTGAGGGGGGAGGGGGTCGTGTGGGGTTGAGTTCGCGTTCTATGACGGAGAGCGGCCACGAAGGAGAAAAGCCTCCATCATCATCTCTTCACACCCCTTTCGCTCGCTTCCCTTTCTGTTTCCCCTTATCTCCTCCTTCCTCTCGGACCGGTAGCTCACCCGCGCTAGCGGGTCAAGTGCCTACAACGGAGGGTGCGATCAGAGCGATGTATCGCTGCTGATGTCGGCGATCAGACCGTGGATGGCGCTGCGCGAGAGCGACCTGCGACAGTGAACGCGTCTGCACCAGCCGTAGATTAGGCGGAATGCCAACGTGGCGCGAACGTCTCACACCCGGCCCTCTCGCACTGCCCGCTGGTGTGGGGAGCCTGGGCCGCCGTGAGGGGGACGCACCAGGGGTGGCGACCGGCGTGATGTGGGAGCGGCTGTGGGGCGACCTGCGGAGCGGGTGGTGGGTAGAGTGTGCTGCCCAGGCCCTGCTCCAGTAGCGGAGTCGGCGCATGGCTGTAAAACACGCATCTAGGGCTGCTTGGCAGCGCACGATGGGGCCAGTGGCAGGCTGAGGGGGGAGGGGGTCGTGTGGGGTTGAGTTCGCGTTCTATG
>NC_018233.1:1733-19287 GCF_000227135.1 Leishmania donovani | reverse complement strand
GGGGCGACCTGCGGAGCGGGTGGTGGGTAGAGTGTGCTGCCCAGGCCCTGCTCCAGTAGCGGAGTCGGCGCATGGCTGTAAAACACGCATCTAGGGCTGCTTGGCAGCGCACGATGGGGCCAGTGGCAGGCTGAGGGGGGAGGGGGTCGTGTGGGGTTGAGTTCGCGTTCTATGACGGAGAGCGGCCACGAAGGAGAAAAGCCTCCATCATCATCTCTTCACACCCCTTTCGCTCGCTTCCCTTTCTGTTTCCCCTTATCTCCTCCTTCCTCTCGGACCGGTAGCTCACCCGCGCTAGCGGCCGCAACGCCGGTGACGCCGTCAGCGGGGCTTCAGCGTCGAGTGTACGTGGCTGGTAAGCCACAATGTTTGCCTTTGTCGGTGCCTGTCGGAGTGCCCGTGCACGGACACAAGCGCACACGTCTCCACGCCTGTGATGTTTTCTCTCTCTGTATGCGCTTGCTGATTTGTGTGGTTCTCCTTCTCGATCCCCCCGTCTAGGCGGGTTTTGCCCTCTGCCCCGATTTTCTGATGTGCGCCTCGGCTTTCTTGCCTTTGTTCCCCTTCTCATAAATGGCTCTCGTGCTCGCTCCTCTCTCTCTGTGTGCGCGTCTCTGCGTGCATTCTTCCCGGAAGCTTTAGGTACGCGGGATGTCAATCACCTGCGTGTCGCTCACAGTGTTGGACGGCGTCTGTAGGTCGCTGTTGCTGAAACTTTTTTCTGTGTTGTGTGCTGCTGCATCGTTCCTGCTCGGCATTTCGGCATGTTCTCATGTTTTTCCCTTCTACCCCCGTCCCCTGCTTACGAGCGCGCTGGCACACACACCGCCACCTTGCCCTTTCCTTCCTTGCCCGAGCTATCCTCTAACGACGTAGTTGAAACGGGAGCGGGGGGAGAAAAAGAAGCAAGATGGGGAGAGAAGGCACTCAGCGACTCAATAGAGAACGTGTCTGGTGCCATACATATACCCCGTCCTGACGTACGGAGGCGGCTGTCCTCGACGGTTGCTGTCACGTGCGCGTGTTAAAGGGTAGAGGTTGGGCTGTGTGCCGGGGGGTGTAAGCAAGGGAATCGCCAGCGCTATTGCGAGGAAGGCCTGCCATGTGAAACACTTAGTGGTGAATATGGGTTTTAAGCATAGTTGTTTCTTGTGTGCATCTGCGGCGAGACGCGATAGCAAAAAGGCGACGATGTGCCGACATGCTTGTGCACCTGCACTCGCACACATCCGGACGCGCGCGTTTTCGTGCCGTAGCTGTAAGAGCGCATTCCCATGTTGCTTCGCTTTTTCTTTGTTTCACTTGGGTGTTACGTGTGGGCCGAAGCCGCAATCTTCTCGTTGCTGATGTTGAGCACGTGGGTCTTGGTCTCTGAAGGAGATTGAGGCATCCAACGGTGCATGTACGTGCGCGTGTAGCGTCTTGTCGGTGTGCAAACACACAGGCAGACACATGCTGACGCAGGACTGCGAGGCTTGTGGTGGTACGCGCGCCTGCGTTTGCATACGCTGATTGTGTCCTTTTTCTTCTGGGCTTTCTCCTTTTCACCTTTTCACTCTCTTCTTTAGCCGGCGGTCAGTCGCACGTCGCGTTGTTTTCACGCTGGTGTTGCCCATTCTCAGCCTTCTCCTTATCAGCGTCCCCCATGTCCGATTCTCTCTCTGCTCTCTCTCCTCTATGGGTGCTGCTCGCTCGCGTCTTTTCGTCTCTTGATAGCCCCATTCGGCCCTCTCTTCTCCTACTTCAGTCCCTGTCTCCCAAGAGAGCGCACATAGTAGTAGCGCACCCTCCAGTACGTGTGTGCGTGCGCCTATGGAGAAGTGTGTGGAGATTTGAGTGATAGACACACAGAAACGGACAGTAAAGGAGTAGAATCTGACCTTCTTCCCCGCACTCGCGCAAGCACGCCGCGGTGACGATGCGTTGAAGAGAAGAACCATAGACGTGCGAGGAGTCTTTGTTTTTCTCAGGTGCCGAGAATGTGGGGTCCTGAGGAGGACATGGATGTTGTTATCCTTCCCCCTTTTTGCTTTCTTGGTCTATCCAGGCGCCCACAGACATATATGCGTGCACCACGGAGAAGACGGATGGGGCAGCCAGAGACTGTTGAGTCGCTCGGCTTGGGCACACGCACGTGTGCGGCAGTGCGTGAGACATGAACGAGTTGGCTGTCTTCTGTGCTTCTATGTGGGTGCGTATGGGCATGCCCCTTCATGTGTCTCGCTGGGGTGGTACTCTGGATTAGCAGCGGAATTCAGTACAGTAAGAACGACTACGCTGGGCGCCAATCAAAAAATTACGAGCAGAACGTGAAGCAGTGACACAATGTGGAAAATGCCCGTACGAGGGAGCGAGGTGGCTGCGGTAGTGCCGTAGGTGGGTTACTCAGAGTAACGACAAGTGCGGCGTATTGCGTAGCATGCGCGAGGACAGGATACACACGCGCAGGGGAAGACGAAAAAGGAAGTGGGGGCTGCATATCAAAATGGTGGGCAGATGCTTGTCTCTTTTTCCATGAGCAGGAACTCACCGCTCAACAGCCCGCGGGCCGCTAGCTCTACTTCAACCGGTGCATTCTGCCATTATGTAGTTGATGCACGCACGGGCAGCATCTGTGAGGGATTCCTGAGGCTGACTCCATTGGACTCCGATCTGAACCCCTCACTGTCCATTTTTCTCATTTCCCGGCTTTCCTTTTTCTCCTCTGCTCTCAGGATGCGAAAGCCTCTCCTGAGCACTTGCCATCTGACGCCACGACTGTAAATGCCGTGGCGGCCACACACACACACACAAACACACACATCCACATAATACGGCTGTGGTTTCCGTCACCGCCGCGCCTTCTCCCCGTTTGCTGTAAGTGTCTCTCTCCCTCTCCTCTCATTTTCTTTGTTGAACGACTCCGCCATGAACGTTGAGGTGGTGCACTCCATTGTGTGCAGCTGGGGCGACAGCGACGTGCTTCGGAGCCGCTGATGCTATACGTTTGTGGAGGAGGGCGGGATTAGGGGGCAGAGACAGCGGTGCGGGAAGCCCCAGCTTCGCCGCCCAATCCCTCACTCTCCTTTCACATCGACGCTTTCTCCCCGTGTCTGAAGCTACGAGTCGTGCATGCGGGCGTCGTGACACTGAGAATGGTGACCAATGCAAGAGTTCTGGAGATCCAATACGTCGGCTATGACACTTCAGATCCACTGGTCACTCAGGAAGCGTAGCTTTCGAACCCCGTAACGAATCTCCGCGTCCGTTTCCTGTGCCATGGTGGTGGCAGGGCGCTGTTGCAACCACAGCGCCCGTACCGTCTAAAGCTGCTTGCACGGACGCCCAAGGCAAGCGCTACCGCAGCGCCAGCTCACGTAGCCCTTTGCTCCCCTCCGCCCTCGTCTTCCTACGAACTCGGTGCAAAAGGGCCATCTGAGATCTGTGGCCGCCAAGTGGCGGTGCATCCCCCGAACCCTGCAATTCCCCCCCCCCCGACGCACTCCTCATCGAAGTTTCCTACGCGCTCCAACAACAGCCCCTCGTGGCGGAGAGCCGCGTAGGCACTACTGTCAACGACTATGTACAGTGCCCCACGAATCTCGAAGGGCTTGTCCGCCGCTCAAAGACTTCTTCTCACGGCTCCCACAAGGCGGAGGTCGTTGATCGGTGTACACAGACTTCTTCAGTTGCTGTGCACACCGACAGCAGCTGACGCTCTACCGTGTTTCGCTCTACGGCACTCTCCTCTGCTCACTCGTACACATGCGCCGGGTTGCACTGGTACTGTGTGTGTCTGACTGCTCCCTTTTCCTCCCCCACAGACGCCATTAAGGAAGAAGAAAGCAAAACAACCTCTCCCGCGACCTCAGTCCTCACATCACATTCTCGGTGAGTGAGTGCGCTTCACCGTCCAGCAGCAACCTTCCTTTTTCTTTCTCTCGCCTCCAACGCTGCGACCCTCGATGCCATTGGCGCCCCCGCCGCTTCCCTCCACGACTGTTCCTCTTTGGCGCATCCTCGGTGAGCTGCGTCCATGCCACCACCCGCACCTTTCTTTCCTCCTCCCTCCCCGCTACGCGAAGGGCACCGTGCCGATTTCCCCGCAGGGTCGCTGCCATCTCCTCACCACCTCTTCTGACAGCGTTCCAGACGCTGTCTCATGCTTCGTTGTAGTCTCGTGCGCACGCACGCACACCGGTAGAAAGATACCGTTCCGACAAGGGGGATGCGTTACTCCAGACCAAGCCGCCCGCTGGTCCTGGCAAGGGTGTCGTCAGTGCTCTCGTCGAGCCGCACCTTTCACTCGCAGCATCGTACTCCCATCATCCCCCAAGTACACGTCCATGACAGGCCCACGGCGCAGAGAATCCACGTTGGCTATTACCTTCACCGTCATCCGGTTGTGAAGCACTCTCCGCACCCCCTCGAAGCAGAGATGGGCTACCTTCTGGAGCGCGAACAGCAGCGGTACAGCCGGCACGAGTCTGCCGAGTCGGCAACAGCGTTCTTCGCGAGTCGCGGGCAGACCATAGATATTCTCGGCCGCACTGACCCCAATCAGATCAAAGGCAACTTCTTCGGGCTGGAGCTCTACCAGGATGCCATGAAGGTGGTGATGCAGCGCTACTCCCCAGAGAAGCGCTTGACATCCGCTGACCTGTGGCAACCGAACGCCTTGGGCGACGCGCCACCGCCGCGCCACACGCTGCACCGCAAGCTAGACGACTTTCTGTACCTTATCGTCCAGGAGGGGGCAACAGGCAAGTGGACCATTCCACACACGGCGCGCAAGGACGATGAGTCGCTCCGCATGACGGCCGATCGCGCCATCTCCTCCCAGAACAGCGATGGACTGGACTGCTACGTATGGTCGAACGCGCCGCAGGCGACAGTGTTCCTGAAGGACGACAACACGCGTCTATTCATCTACGCGGCAACGTACCTCGCCGGCCGCCCGCAGTTTGCCTCGTTCGAGCCCAAGCCGAAGGATCACGCGTGGGTGACCCGGCACGAGCTGCTGCAGTACAGCGACACCTTCAAGAGTTCAGAGCTGCTCAAGGCTCTCCTCGACATCAGCGCCGACGGCACCTTCGAGGCTTGATGAGAGCACCGCTGTCGCCGCCTCTCTCTTTCTCCCTTCGATCTTGCGTAGTGTGGCCTTGAGCGCGTGCCCCCTTGTTTTTTCGTGGTTCCTTCTTCCCTCGTCGTCATATCTCCGATTTTCTCCTTTCCTCAGCATTACCGAGCTGGCTGTCCGAGGATGACGACGACGACGTCGTGTCTAGGCTTGTGCGCCTATGAGTGTGCGCCTACCTTCTTCACTAATCATACGCGCTTGAAAACCGCCGAAGTAAACCGAACAAACGACCCACGCACAGACACGTGCACCCACGACACACTGCGCAGCCGCATTGTCGTAGGGAGAGGCCGGAGACTAGGCCTGCTCTCTCCACCTTGCATATTCTTTGTGTGTATCTTTTCTGCCGCATCCTTCTTCACCTCTCTTCAATCTGTCAACACATCGGTCTGTCTCTCTCTGTCTACACCCTTAACACGCGTGCTCTCTTCCCTGCTCCCCCTCCTTCATGACCTCCTCCTCTTTCTCGCCTCTCTTGCTTCTCTCGCTCCCGTTTGTGTGTGCCTCCGAACTTCCCTCGCTCCTACGCAGCCCTCCCACTACCGCGGAGTTTGCGATATCATATTGTTTTTCATTGTATACATCCGGCGCGAGCGATTCTCTGTTTCATCAACCGCTCTATCCCTTAGTTTTTCATTGTTGTGCTTCCTTTCTTCCCACCGCCCCCCTCCTCTCGCACACGCACGCACAGCGGCACAGATACATACAGAGGCACTCCTCCTCTCCGTACACTATCTTTCAGCAACATTTCCTTCCCCCACCTCTTAGTGTGCCTGCCCCTCTCCTACTCTCTTTCACGTTTCGCAACACCAGCATCAACCATGGCCAAGCAGAAGCTCGGCTTCAAGATCAGGGGGAAGAACGTCTCCTACGAGGGCTACCCTGAGCGTCGCCCAAAGGACCTGATGGACATCCTGGTCAAAATGGGCGTCGATGAAACTGTCGTGGTGACCACCTTTCGCGAAAACATCGACAACCACAAAGACTACAGCGACACGCAGGTGATGGCGATGTACAACGAAGCCAAATCAGCGCGCGAGAAGAAGACTCGCGCGAAGGCCGGCAACAACCCAGACGAGTCAGCTGCTGCCGCCGCCCCTCCGCAGTCGGATACCGCCGATGAGGCGGAGAAGCCGCAGAAGATCTTACTGTGCTACCGCGGCAAACAACTTTCCTACGTTGGTCTGCCCAGCGGCAAGCGCAACGCCGTGCTGCAACTCCTCTCCAAGCAGGAGGAGCTCACCAAGGAGCTTGCAGTGGAGACGTTCCGCACGAACCTGCCCGAAGATTCGTCCACGGAGGAGGAGATTTGGCTCTTGGTGCAGGCGGTCAAGGATCGCAAGAGTAGGAAGAACCAATCGAAGGGCCAGGATGCCGAAGGCTCCACCGGCAACGGCGCGGCTGCCTCGCGCGCGGCGGGCAGCAGCGCCATGGACAGCATAACCGGTATGTCCGAGAGGGAGCGCGACGACCTGAACAACTTTATTCTTCAGGTGCTGCAGCAGCCGGCGCCGGATGTGGCCGCCCTCTTGCGTGAGGATCCGAAACGGCCCAAAGACACGGAAGACAATGCAGAGCTGGCACTGACGGCACGCATGTCGGGTAAGATACCGGTTTACCTTCAGGAAGAGAACACCAGCGGCACGAAGCTTATCTACGCCACTCCTCACATGAGCTTCGACGACTTTCATAAGATTGTCGAGAAGAAGTTTGGCCGCAAGATGGCGTTGTCCTTCTACGACGGTGACGACATCATCATGATGGATGATGACGACGTGCTGGCCATGTTCCTCGAAATGACGATGCAGAACGACCCAAAGAAGGTCCGCCTCATTTGCTCAAACCCTGAGCTCCCAAAGAAGGTGGTGGAGGACCGGTTGACGGAAACCCGTCAGCAGGCCCCCGGCGGTATGCAGGTCTCAACGACCAAGGCATTGGCGTACTCCAACGGCGAGCTCAACGTCACCGAGACCCGCAGCTACTCTGGTCACTCCCTCGCCGTGTACTGCTGCTGCTTCTCGCCCAAGGGCGACATGTTCGTTACGGCCAGCCGCGACCGCACCATCCGCCTGTGGAACTTGCGCACCGGTGTCTCCACCGTCATGAAAGGAGGGCACAACGGCTTTGTGCTGTCTTGCGACTACTCGCCAAAGGGCAACCGCGTCGCTTCCTCTTCCGATGACCGCACTATCAAACTGTGGAGCACGTCATCATGCAGCAAGGTTGCCACACTCAAAGGGCACGAGGACAAGGTGTACTGCGTCAAGTACAACTCTACCGGAGAACTCCTCGTGTCCGCCTCCTGCGATACCACAGTGCGCGTGTGGAACGCCGAAAGTCAGACGAAGCTGGTGACGCTGAGGGGTCACTCCCTCGCCGTTTTTTCGTGCGCCTTCAGCAACACTGATAATGGCAAGTTCGTCGTGTCCGGCAGCGATGACCGGGTTATAAAGCTGTGGGACTGGGGCGCCGGCAGAGAGATCATGTCACTGGTGGGCCATATCGGCACCGTGTGGACGGTCGTCTTCTCTCACAACGACAGGTACGTTCTCAGCGGCAGCATGGACTATGAACTCATTCTCTGGGATTCAATGACTGGCACGCGCCTGCGCTCGATGGACGGGCACAAGACATCAGTGCACCACGCCATCTTCTCCGAAGACGACGCGTACATCTTCTCCTGCGCCCGCGACTGGAGCGTCATGGTGTGGCGCACCAGCGATGGCGAGCACGTAGAGACCATCATCGGCCACCTCAGCACTGTCTACCACATGGACATCAGAGAGGACAAGTTGCTCACCTCCTCTCTTGACGACAAGGTCAAGCTGTGGACTATCAGGCGCCGCTGAAGTTGAGCACCAGCGGAAAATGTGGTAGTGTGAACACTGGCGGGAGGGACACGCGCCAGCCGCAAGTGAGAAAGAGGTGTGGGCGGGAAGGCACATGATAGGTGATACAGGCACCGTACTCGTACACCATTCCTCCTTTTGGCAGCAGTCATGCATGCAGATACGCACACGCACAAAGACAGTCGCATTTTTTTTTGTGCAGATCATGCGGGGCTGAAGACGATCTCAAGAAGAGAGCGCTCGCACCTACCGCCCTCTTCCCTCCACCGACACTGCAAAACAAACACCCACACACGCACTTTACTGTCTTTTCTCCTTTTCTTCGCTTCGCTCTCGTCAGTTCCACCGAGTCCTGATTGAGTTTTGGTGCCACGCGCGTGAATGCGTGAGTACCACCGTTGGTCGGCCCTTTTCGTTTTCTTGCGTCCTTTTTGCTTTTCGTGTCTCTACGTCCTGCTCGCAGCGCATCGACCTCTGTCAGAGGATATCACTTGGCCGTGTCCTTTCTTTCGCTCTTTTTCTCCCTTTGCTGCCGTTGTTGCGGGCCAGTCGCACCCCGCTCCTCTCGCTGCTCTACCCCGCGACCTCGGCGTGCATCTCTTCAATGCTTCTCCCTCTCCAACTCCGTCTCCCCCCGGCTTTTTCTCTTTTGTGCGCTCTCTTAAGTGATGCTTCCAAGGAAACGAGGACAACAACAAAAAAGCTGATCGGAGGGCGGATGGACGAGATACAACAGATTATACACGTCCAGCCATTCCATCCCGCTACTTCTCTCTCGTCTCCCTCTCCCTTTTTGCTTCTTTCATTCTTTTACTTTTCTGCGGTGCCTTGCCCGTCTTTTTCTCTGTGTTTGTGTGAGTTTGCTCGCTCATGCCTTTGTGTCTCTCTCTCTCTCTGTGGCTGATGATGCCAGCACAGCAGCTCTTCGTGACTCGATCTCGATTCGCTCTCGGTTTTTCTTATTCTTTTTTCAATTCTCTTTATCGATGCCAAGGATTTTGCTCTGTTCTTTCCCTCTTTTTCACCTTTCCATTGCTAACGAACGCTCGATAGCGGCAAAAGGGAGAAGGAGAGAGAGAGGTGATCGCGCGCGCCGATGTCACCGCGACGAGAATGACAGAGGTGGGAGGGCGGCGCACAGGCACCCGCAGTCTGGTTACCTCTCTAGGGTGATTTTTTTTTCCCGCTCTCCTTTGGAGTGGAGCACCCACCCCCCTCCCTCTCTCGTCTACTCCTTCCTATTTCTCCACCTTCCTCGTCACCCCAGTCCTCCACGCGCCTCTCTCTCTCCCTCCTTTGTTTGTTTGGTTCTTTTCTTACTTCTGTCTACTCTTGAAGCTTCGTTTTTTTTTTTTTGTGCCCTCTTTCAGCATCTTGTGTTTGCGTGCTTGCCTTTCTCACTCCACAGATCCCCGTACCCGCGTGATGCACCGGCGCCGCCCTTTTTTTCTGGTGCATTTCTCTTTACTGTTCATTCTCGCTCTCTCGTCTAGACGTCATTCTCAAATGCCGATGAACAAACCCTTATTTTTAGAGGTGTTTGTTTTGCTGTCGCGCGCGCTGGTGTGCATTCCCGCCGTGAGAGAGTGTGGTTCCTTCCTTCCACTTCTCTCTCCTCTCGTGTGCTCTTCCTTGCTTTCACGCGTGACATCATTATTGGACGGCTGGCCGGCGAACCCCCAACTTCCAAATACGGCCGCGCACGTGTATGTGTGATGTGCGTCAGTGAGCGCGCTTCGTTTGTTGGTGGACGTGCGTTTGTATGCTGACACGTAGGCCAGTGTTGGACACTGTGTGTGTATTGTGAGCGTGATGTGCGTGGGTGTACACGCTGCTACACGTTCCGTGTGCTCTTCAAGGACGAGCTTGCGTCTCATACCCCGAGAACCCATGCACAATTCTTCCTCACTGTGCACACAGATCCCCACACATGCGCATTTTACTCGCCACTACCGGGGGACGTAAAAAACGGGGCAACAATGCTCCTTCCCCAACTTGTCTACTTCCCTCTATGTTGTTGCTGTTGCTGTTGCTGCTGTTTTGTCTCCCCCTCCTTCCTTTCTTCTCGCTACACTTCTTTTCTATCCACGGGACGGAGGCAGCTCTTTTTTCTTCTTGCTATTTCTCTCTCTCACTTTCACTACGCCGCCTCCTCGCTTACCTCTTTTCTTTTCTTTTACTGATTTTATTTTGGTTGTGCGGGTGACTGTAGACTGTTTGCACGCGTGCAGGAAAAAAATGACAAAAAATGAAGAACAATCGTGAGCGTCTTGTGTATCGCTGTTCCCCCTTTTTTTCCTTTCTCCTTCCATGCTCTTTATTGTCGTTATCTTTTCGTTTTTTTGTCTCATCCCCCTCCCTCCCCCAATTTGCTGTTTCCCAAGCAAGAAGATCGACCGCGCAGAGCCGAGGAGAAGCGGACAAACATAAAAAAAACAGAAGAAACACACGCAACACACGCTCGCACAGACACACAGACGAGAATCGCGCAGGGTCCACGGACAAGGCACCACAACGAAAGAGGCAAACAAAAAAAAAACAGACCAACACGTTACAAAGGCACCCGCAAAACGCTCTCCTACTGCCTTTCCCTATTGTGATACCTTCTTTACATCCTGTTTTTATCTCCCTCCTCCTCTGAAATTTTTGGGATTGACCTTTTTTTTTTGTCACTCTCTGCGAGTGTCTCTGTGTGTGTGTGTGCCAAGCGTCGCCATCGCCATCGCCCCTACTTTCTATTTGCCCCTCTTACGCATTCCTCCTTCTCTGGTCCTTTCTTGCTGTGTTGCCGATCTGTGCTTTACCCGCTTTCCTTTCGATTTTTGTTTCGTCGTGACGCTCTTCTCTTTCTTTCGCTTTCTCCATCATGGGGGAATGTGAAGTGCACACACGCGTGCGTGCGTCAGTGCTCGGCGCCGTTGTTGGCCTCGTCTTGCCGTGTGTCGGCATCTCTCTGTGTGTCTCTCTTTAGCGGTTTTCTTTCTTTACGTTATATCTTGTCGCTCTTGTTATGCCGACGGGTGGCGCCCAACGGCAGCGACTGACTGGCAAACAAACGTAGCGGGGCTTGGAAAAAGGAAAAGAGCTACTCGCCGTAGCTGGCGTGTAACGCCACGGACAACGACCGCCACGCCTACCCCGCTGATGGAGGATGCCAGCAAAACGGATGAGCATACAAAACCGCAAAAGAGAGATAAGAGTGGAGGATAGGCACACACACACACACACACACACACACGAGCGCGATGCTTACGACTCCATTTCTGTCAGCAACCCTTTACACTGTCGCGCGCTTCTGTCAGCTGACTCGGAATCAACCCTTTTTCCGACTGCTCAGGTTCCTTCGTGCCGTCGCTCTTCGCCGTTTCTCTTTCTCGTTTATTTCGATCTCTCTCTCTATCTCTGCGCGTGCACTTGTGTGTGAGTTCATGTGTATGCGTGCTTCTGCGAGCTGTGCTTTTTTTCGTCCTCGCTTCTTTTTTATTGATTGCTGGTGTCTTCTACCCACTTCCGAACACAAATCTCTCCAACAAGTCACTGCAACGAAAATTGACTCACACCATTGCTCGACCCCTTGAAAACGTTCTCTATACTTGGTTGCGCGCACACACACAGCGGATGTGTCGTGCGAGGAAAAGGTGAGAGAGAGGGAGGTGGTGGAACGCTTCTCTGCTGTCCCTCGTCTCATTCCCCCCTCGAATTGCGTGCTTCCGGATGAGAACCACCATGACTCAGCCGGCCACCGCGTCTTTCACCTCTGCTGGCCGTCATCGACAGCAACGACTGCGTACGGCACCCTGTGCATACAACACCCAGTGGGTGTGCACCACGGTCCAGCTGCTCGTGCCGCTGAGCACACCTTGCTGCTCTTGTTGTTGCACTATCATCAGGCATGTTCGGCGGGTGGCATATACAGCACCCCTATCCTCTTTCACCTTCACTGCTTGCGCTTGCTCTTCTCTTGTGTCTCTGCGCATGAACCTCTTTCTCATTTGCACTGCTGCTGCAAAAGCACATACATATACATTCCCTTCTTGCCTGGGATCCCTGATGATGCCAGCCACCTCACCGTTGTATCAGGGTCTGGTGCCTCACTCTGTGAGGCAGCCATGAGGCCATAGCCTGTCCTAGGGTACGGCTGCCGACACACGGTATTGGTGGACACGTCTCCGCTGGCGCTGTGCCGAAGAGGCTTGGGGTCATGCTCACTTCTGTAGCACCGCACTAACGATCGTGCCCGCGGCTGACCATATAATTGTATATATGCCAACCTGCGCATTCATCCATAGAACGCGAACTCAACCCCACACGACCCCCTCCCCCCTCAGCCTGCCACTGGCCCCATCGTGCGCTGCCAAGCAGCCCTAGATGCGTGTTTTACAGCCATGCGCCGACTCCGCTACTGGAGCAGGGCCTGGGCAGCACACTCTACCCACCACCCGCTCCGCAGGTCGCCCCACAGCCGCTCCCACATCACGCCGGTCGCCACCCCTGGTGCGTCCCCCTCACGGCGGCCCAGGCTCCCCACACCAGCGGGCAGTGCGAGAGGGCCGGGTGTGAGACGTTCGCGCCACGTTGGCATTCCGCCTAATCTACGGCTGGTGCAGACGCGTTCACTGTCGCAGGTCGCTCTCGCGCAGCGCCATCCACGGTCTGATCGCCGACATCAGCAGCGATACATCGCTCTGATCGCACCCTCCGTTGTAGGCACTTGACCCTGTCACCACCACAGGTAGCTCGGCACTAGCAGGGGATAAGAAGAGGAGGGGCTGCTCCGGCTTCTCTCCACACAGAGCGTGGCATCACTAGACATTGAGACACCACGCGCTGAGGTGTCCCCACGTCGTCAGGGAATTTGATAAGTGCGCCAGGGAAAACGGGGAAAACAGGACATAACGATAGGGCGCTGGGTATCCGAGGTTCCTGACCGGGCGTTGGCCAGCTTCCTCCCTGAGCACATCCGGCGTGCACCCAGGCGACCCATTACCCGCACGACAGACGTCACCACCTCGTGCATTGGAGCAGCACACGACGCGCATCCTGCTTGTATGAGAGGTTGCAGTGCAGCCAGGCTCGTCTAGCGCCGATGGCGCCGCACGTATGTGAAGCGGGTGGTTGTGGTGAGGAAGGACAAGTAGATCCCACTTGACGCCACTCCTGATTCGACGGCGGACAGCTTGCCCTAGACGAGAGGGATCTAGCCCCAGTGCAACAGAGACAGGTGAGCTGCGGTTGCCTATGTCCGCACTTGCTGACCTGCTCATGGTGGAATGATGCACTGAAGAAAAACATCGCACTCACGTGGGGCGAAAGGCCAACAATCGCCTGTTTGCTGGTCTCCGTATCCCCTGCACTCCACTCACCACATCGCGAGGCTCCCTGTCGCTCTCCTCTCGCTGACGTAGCGGAGGGAGTGCACAACCGAGCCCGTGACGACGCTTTTATATTGTTGTCTGTTTCACGAAAACTCTTCCACAACTTCCAAGACGCTCCTCCACAATTTCTCAGCACCAATACCACCGCAACCTCCGCTGTTTTGTCTCTCTCCTCTCTCTGGCCCACCACCAGCTCCTTTCGCGTACCCCTGTGCATGCTGTCACAGAGACGCACCTCGCTACTGCACACGTGTATCACGCACAACAGCAGCACCGCTGTTGCTGCCCCCCTCATCCTCATCCATGTCCATTAGCTCACTGCCTCTGGAGGGGCTGACCGCGATCGCAGACTTTTTCGACCCCGCCTCCGTCCCCCTCGCCTTCACAAGCGTGTCGCCTGCTGGGCGAGTTGCGGGGGAGCTCGCTGCCTTCGCCTGCCCTGCGCACTGCTATGGCCATGCCGCGTCACCGCACACCCCAATGCTGAGCATGGACCCGTCCCTCATGGAGCGCGTTTCTGTGATAACTGACACGCAGCACTTGAAGAATGCGGAGTGGTGGATGGTGCGGAGCCGCTGCAACGCCGACGACGACCCGTACCCATACCCTCTCCGCAGCGTGTACTTCTGCCTGAGCTCGGCACTGGAACTGTCTGTGGATCTCCTCGCCCGCGTGCCTCTCTGCGCGTCCACAGTAACGAAACTCAACCTGAATGCACGCTGCGACAGCCACAATCACATCTCGAGCCTCGGCGCCATCTCTCGCCTCGTCCACTTGCGCGAGCTCATCATGAAGAACACGACAGTGCTGCAGTCCACTCGCCAGCTACCCATGGTCATGACACAGGAGCTACACGCGGTCTTCCGTAAGCTGCGCAAGCTCGTTGTTGGTGACTTCTACCTAGTTAAGCATCTCCCCCTGCACGACCTGCCAGAGTTGGAGGAAGTAGACCTGAGTGGAACCGGTGTCACGAACGGCGTCGTGCAGGCACTGTCGAGCTGCCACCGCGTGCACACCCTCACACTAAGCGGTTGCGTCGGCATCGACTCCTTCGCTCCCTTGACCGCGCTGACGCGCCTTTCTCAGCTTGACTTGTCGCACACACGCCTCGACAACACGGAGCTTCTGCACCTCTGCCGCAGCTGCCCACAGCTGTTCTTTCTAGCACTCAATAGCTGCAACCGCATCACCGACTTCTCTCCTCTAGCGCTGCTAGAGGACTTGACATACCTCCACGTGGCCCGAACGCGCTTCCGCAACTCTGACCTCGAGCGTATCCATGCTTTCCCAGAGCTGGAGGAAGTGCACATGTCCTCATGTCGCGTCGTCGACATTTTCACGCCGCTAGCGGATCTGCGAACGCTGCGGATGCTTGACGTGCGGGACACGTGGATGGACGACGCCGGTGTCGAGGCTGTCGCGCGGTGCTGCCAGCTGCTACGTCTTAACATGAGCGCCTGCCCTGCCATCGAGCACTTCTCTCCACTTGCACGGCTCTCGTTGCTGGAGGAGCTTAACCTCTCTTGCTCGCCGGTGACGGACACGTGCCTAGCAACTCTCTGCACCGCCGCGTCGAGTCTACGCGTCTTCCTGCTCAATGGGTGTCGTCTTGTGAGCGACTTCACGCCGCTTGGTATCCTCGGATCACTCGAGGAGGTCGGCGCCTGCGACACGGCCTTCAACGACGCCGCCCTTGAGGCCGTGGCACAGTGTCCGCAGCTGACGAAGCTGCACCTGCACGTGTGCACCGGACTCACATCGTTGGCCCCCTTGGCGGCTTGTTCTCATCTCATCTACCTCGGCATCGGTGGCACGCGTTTCTCGAGCAATGCTTCTGAGCGCGAGTGCGCCTCTCTCCAGGAGCGCGGCGTGCGGCTCAGCCATCAGGTGTTTCTTGGCACGGACTTTTAGCCACCCCTTGATGTGGTGCCACACGCATTGCAGCCGACCACCTTCCCTGCAGCGCTCCCCCGTGCACTCTGATGGAGATGACGCCAGTGTGTTCAACAACAGAAGAGAAAGTGGCACCGCTAGTAAGTGCTATGTGCATCTCTCTTTTGGTGGTTAGACTCTTTTCTTTTGCTTCCTCTGCTGCTGCTCTTTTCCTCTTCTTTCCTCAAACACCCTTCATGTAGGCGTGGCACCAGTGAGTATATGTGTGTCTGTGTCTGCGTGCACGCATACACTGTCTCATAGCTCCCTTCACCTTCCTCTCTTTTTTTTTTCAGCCTTCTGGGAGGAGATGATGCACTCTCACATCTTGTTCGCCAAAGCCGTCACGGTGCCACGGAGCCCGTAGGCAGACCCTCGCTGCTCTCTCACTTTCTATCCAGCTCTCAATTGCACTTTCCATTTCTGTCTTGTTCTCACGCTCTTTCTTCGCTTATTAATCCGCTCCGTGGCACCAGTTCTATGGCTGCCTTTTGCCGCTTACGGCGGTACAACGTGAGGCTCTGTCTTTTCCTCTCTTACACTCTGTTACCTGTGCAACCAGCATCTCTGCTTCTCGCTCTTCGTCAGCTTTTCTTGTATCTTCTTCTCTCTCCCTGTCTTGCGTAGGATCTGCTTTTCATTTGTTTTCCTCGTGTCTGCTGGGATCGTGCCGTGCGGTGAGATGCACAAGTGCGGAACCCGTGCGCACTCGGATACACATATATACATGCTCATACATGAGCACAGCAGCCCGAGGCACGGATGTCTGGGCTTCCTATACACACATCCTGTCAAGTGCCAGCCCACGTTCGGCTCTCATCGCACGACAAGGATGGCAGCGCCTGCACCGCCCTCCTCTTCTTTCCAGCGTTCTCGTCAGCATAGCCTCCACAACTCTGCCCACATGAACACTTCTTCGCGCCACCCATTTTCGTTATATCAACAGCACTACCGACATCCCCCTACGAGAAAGCAAAAAGAAGGATGTCGACTCATCCATCTTACCAAAACGCCTTTTTTCTTTATGTCTTTTATGCTCTTCCCACTCGCCGATGATTCCGTGACCCTTCCATCTCCGTGTGCGTTTTCTGTTGCTGTGTTCCGTGTTGTATGAGTGTGCTTGTGTGCGCGTGTTCCCTGATAACCCTTCTCTCTTTGTTATTCTTGCTCCGCCTTGTCCACTACAGTCATCACTGCCTTTATCGTGAGTGTCGTGCCGGCGTTCATCAACCATCTCTGTTTCTGCCTATGAGCGTGGTGGTGGAGGCTACGTCATATCTCACACTCAGTGCCCCCACACCGACTCACGCATGTCCGATCTGACGTACCACGGCACGCACGATCAAACGAACGGTGCCATCCGCTCTACGTTTTTCTTTCTTCCCTTTGCCTCTCTCTATTTCGTTGCCTCTCTTCTACGACGCCACGCGCACTTCTCCCTCGCCTCGAGCCTCACGACTCTTTCTTACTGGATATATGTGCCCCTCTGTTTCTTTCACTGTGCGTGTGTGACACATTCCTGACGATTGACTCAGCTCTTCCGTTCTTCGCATTTCATCTTCACTGTTCCTCATGCTTCACTCACTCGTTCACTCATACACTCTCTCGATGTGTCTGTGTCACACAAACGCACATGCATGCGCGAGTATCTTCGCGTGACTTGTTAAAAAAAAAAAAAAAAAAAAAAAAAAAAAATTCTGGTGTGTATCGACTTGTCCTGCAAGATGTGTTAACGTCCCCGCAGATGTACAGCCTACTCCTACATCTGTGGCTCTGGCGCCTTTTCCCTTGCATGAGGGAAAAACTGCAGTACCTTCTTCTTGCCTTAGCCGCTGCGCCCAACTCCCCAGGTACATTGGCTTGGTGTACGGCGTCGACTGGTGATCTTGCTCGCTCTCCACATTGCCTGTGGCTGCTGACACCGATGCTCTTCTAACTTCGCACGCCCTCCTTACCCAGGTCTAATGGCCTCCATCCAGTTCGCCTCTTCTCCCACTCGCTCTCACCCTCTCTCCCTCCGTCCCTTACGCAACCGTCACTCGCTCCTTTTGGACGGACTCCCGCTGCTTGCTGCAGCAGCTCTTCGACTCCTTCTGCGTTCTCCGCTCATCTTCTAACTACTCCGTTTTCCACAAACCCCCCTGAACACTATCCAAACATGGCCAAGGGTAAGCGCTCCGCTGATGCCAAGAGCAGTCAGAAGCGCCAGAAGAAGGTGCTGCGCGACAACATCCGCGGCATCACTCGCGGCTGCGTCCGCCGCATGGCGCGCCGCGGTG
>NC_018233.1:0-1634 GCF_000227135.1 Leishmania donovani | reverse complement strand
AGGTCTAATGGCCTCCATCCAGTTCGCCTCTTCTCCCACTCGCTCTCACCCTCTCTCCCTCCGTCCCTTACGCAACCGTCACTCGCTCCTTTTGGACGGACTCCCGCTGCTTGCTGCAGCAGCTCTTCGACTCCTTCTGCGTTCTCCGCTCATCTTCTAACTACTCCGTTTTCCACAAACCCCCCTGAACACTATCCAAACATGGCCAAGGGTAAGCGCTCCGCTGATGCCAAGAGCAGTCAGAAGCGCCAGAAGAAGGTGCTGCGCGACAACATCCGCGGCATCACTCGCGGCTGCGTCCGCCGCATGGCGCGCCGCGGTGGCGTGAAGCGCATCTCGAGCGATGTATACGAAGAGGTGCGCCGCGTGCTGAAGGCCTACTTGGAAGACATTGTGCGCTGCAGCACGGCCTACACCGAGTACGCGCGCAAGAAGACCGTGACGGCGTGCGATGTTGTGAACGCGCTGCGCAAGAAAGGCCACATCCTGTACGGCTATGCGTAAGGCAATCGCCACACCATAGCTTGTACTGGGCATGCCGGCAGCACACCAACACTCCCCGCAGCCCACACCCACCGATAGACTTCTTTTTTGCTTCCGTATTTTTCTCCCCTATTCCCCCTCCCCTTCCGGCCTACCCTGCCCTACCCCTTCTTTCCCCCTCTCCGCCACTCCGCCACCCCGTTTCACCACAACAAAACACGTGATTGCCGATGGACGTGCGTGTCTCCGTGTGCGTTTGGGTGTGAAGCTGTCGGAGGAGGAGACTAACGTCAAAAAAAAAACGAGAACAAAAAAAACATCTGAAACAGTGACCAAGCAAAACCAACGAGAAGCAAACGGGGGCCAAAAAGAGAACCGCGCTAGGCAACGACGCGCATGTGCAGCCACGACCGACGCTTATATGCACTCGAGCACACGTAAAAACTATTTCTTCGTATTTTCCTATGTTTGTGTGCATCTTTCATGCACTTGAATGACGGAAAGGTGGAGTACGTTACTGTGGCGGCATCGCCTTTCCCAGACATCAAAACATTCACCTCTGACTCTCGCGTTCTCTTCTCTTTCCTCCTTTCGTCTCCCCCCTCCCCCCGGCGTATCTCGACGTGACAAAGCGGCCACACAGCACGCTTCACCCCTCATGTCCGCGCGCCTGCAGATCGCACCCCTTCTTTGCCTATCACCTCCCCGCTAGCAAAGCTATGGCGTAGTTCAATTCGCCAACCCACCGATCGGGCACTGCATTGCTGGCGTACAGCTGACGTGACGAGATGCCGTCTGCACCCTTGATTAATCCGTGTTGCACTCTCTGCTCCTCTTTTCTCTTTCCCATCCACGGCATCCTTCCCGTCTCTCTTTTCATAACCATCTGCTTTGCACTGCCTTCACTGTAATAGTCACCTGAGGTGAACGTCGTGGTGTGTTTTTGATTCCCTGGTATCGCCTTCACAGTATTATCGCTTCGCGCCATTCAGGCGGTCTCTGCAGCATACCCATCAACTGTTGCTCTTCCCTCCCTGCTCCAATGCTCCTTCAGCGATGTTATCCCAAATATCGCCATCAACGCGTCTACCGCATTTCTAAATCCCCACAAAACGTAACCGGAGACATAGAAAACGTATGCCAAGGATAAG
>NC_018232.1:450711-452426 GCF_000227135.1 Leishmania donovani | reverse complement strand
TGGGGAGGAAGGAGTGCGCGCGATCAGACGAGGCGGGGTTGGTTTCACGGCGTGCGCCACTCAACGTCCATCTGCGACGGCTTTACATCAGCCTAGGTGTCGATCATGTCAACGCGCAGCGGCGGGCACGCACGGCCCCCGCGACATCACACAGGCACAGCTCTCTAGATGCGCACGCGCACACCCACACGGCGTGCACGGCGCCGGCGCACGTCAGACTGGGGCGACATGGTTGCTATCATCGCGACTCAAAGTCTGTGATGTTACAGTCAATCATCATCTGTGCACAGGTCCACAGCGGCGCGCGGAGCAACAGGCCGCGAGGGCAACGGCGACCGCCCTGGCGAGGCGCAGTGCGCCGCACGCACCCGCACCCTCGCTGCTCCTCCTCCGCGCATCAGCAGCGCACACACAGGCACACGCGGCTCGCAACCTCAGAGTGGTGCATGATAGTCTCTCAGTCAGGGGGCTCCTGATGCGTGCGTCGGCACGCCTGAATCAGTTTTGTGCATCCTGCGTCTGCGTCCCTGTCGCGCTCTTTCTCTCTCTATGTGCCTGTGCGTCAGTGTGTCGCCGTGCACGCCGCTCCCATCGCAGCAGCAGCAGCAGCAGCACACACGCATACTCCGTCGCTCGCTCTCGTGCCGCCTGAACCAGTGGCGCGGATGGGACACACCATCGTCACTTTACCTGACGGCACTGCACCGGCACCAGCACGCCGTCGCCCCTCCCACATCTCGTACGACACTGGCGGACGGCGCCAGCACCAAGCGTATGCAGCGGCGCGTCCGTGTTTAATCGTACTGCGCACGCGCACCGCCAGCGGCGTCCCACGCAGCGGCGGGGGGCACCGGTGTCGGCCACAAAGGCGGCAGCGGTGCATCAGCTCAAACTGTGCTTTGTTGTCGTGTTGTCTGTCATCCCCCGCACCGTGGCACCGCGTCCGCGGGCAGCCTACAATCTAGCGCTCCAGTTTCATGCACGGTGCCTGTGGGTCTTGCGGCACGCGCACTACAGTGAGCGCGTCGTCTCCTCGCGCGCGCGCAGGCAATGTGTAACGCATGGTTGGTTGCGGACTCGTCATGGCCCCGACGGGGCTGGAGCGCACACAGGATATGCGTAACGGGAACCGCGGCGCGCGGCGGTGCGTCAGGCGCGCGCGCAGCACGCCGAGCATCACGCCGCGCGCTCGCATCCCTTGCTCTGTGGCCCCCCGAATCGCAGCGCAGACGGCACATGCACGCACGTGCGCCAGCGCCGCAGCGACTCGAGGCCGTACGCCCAGCATGCGCCGACAGGCGGCACGGGCGCCCTCAAGGTGACGGGGCCAGTGGGCAGCAGTAGCACCAGCAGTACAAGCAGCGCCACGCACGCCGCACACGCGCACTTGCTCGCGCAGCGCGGCAGCAGGCGTTGTGGGTGGCGGGGCCGCAGCACAGGGCAGAGATGCCGCGCGGCAGGGGTGGGGAGGAAGGAGTGCGCGCGATCAGACGAGGCGGGGTTGGTTTCACGGCGTGCGCCACTCAACGTCCATCTGCGACGGCTTTACATCAGCCTAGGTGTCGATCATGTCAACGCGCAGCGGCGGGCACGCACGGCCCCCGCGACATCACACAGGCACAGCTCTCTAGATGCGCACGCGCACACCCACACGGCGTGCACGGCGCCGGCGCACGTCAGACTGGGGCGACATGGTTGCTATCATCGCGACTCAA
>NC_018232.1:449139-450612 GCF_000227135.1 Leishmania donovani | reverse complement strand
TTTGGGGGGGGGGGGGGGGGGGGGGGGCTTTTTTTACTCGTTTCTAGTTCTGCACTGTTTTTAGCGCGTTCGTATGAAGCTGCGGGTAAACAAGTGATGAGGCGCGAAGAGGAAGCTGCGCTGCTTCGTAAGATGAAGTTTGGTGGCAAGGCTTATGACATGAAAGGGGGGGAGGCTGTAGTGAAACCGAAGCCGGGTGTGATAATGTCGTTCTGAGTTTCGGCTGGGAGTTGGCGAAAGTCTCGAGTGGATGCGAATATCTCGTAAGTGACTTTATCCAAATCATGTGGTCCTCCATCACGTTGGGCGGCAGGCATAGGATGGTGCACACCCACACGGCGTGCACGGCGCCGGCGCACGTCAGACTGGGGCGACATGGTTGCTATCATCGCGACTCAAAGTCTGTGATGTTACAGTCAATCATCATCTGTGCACAGGTCCACAGCGGCGCGCGGAGCAACAGGCCGCGAGGGCAACGGCGACCGCCCTGGCGAGGCGCAGTGCGCCGCACGCACCCGCACCCTCGCTGCTCCTCCTCCGCGCATCAGCAGCGCACACACAGGCACACGCGGCTCGCAACCTCAGAGTGGTGCATGATAGTCTCTCAGTCAGGGAGGGGGGGGGGGGGCTTTTTTTACTCGTTTCTAGTTCTGCACTGTTTTTAGCGCGTTCGTATGAAGCTGCGGGTAAACAAGTGATGAGGCGCGAAGAGGAAGCTGCGCTGCTTCGTAAGATGAAGTTTGGTGGCAAGGCTTATGACATGAAAGGGGGGGAGGCTGTAGTGAAACCGAAGCCGGGTGTGATAATGTCGTTCTGAGTTTCGGCTGGGAGTTGGCGAAAGTCTCGAGTGGATGCGAATATCTCGTAAGTGACTTTATCCAAATCATGTGGTCCTCCATCACGTTGGGCGGCAGGCATAGGATGGTGAAACGTTTTTCCCTCAGCATCCCTATTCTGCCGCACAGCATGACTCCAGCTCGGCTCCACCGCGGCCTGTCACAGGCCCCGTTGCGTGGGGCAAAGCAGAGGGAAACACGTGTTAGGGCAATGCCGACCCCGTCACCTGAGCATGGCTTCCGCCTGAAGCTCCCCCCCCCCGCACAGCAGGTCGCCTCACAGCCGCTCCAATGATGCCGGTCGCCATGCGCTGAATCGCTCGGGGTGAGCTAGGCTCCCGCCCGCAGGCAGGCAGCGCCGGGTGATGTGCATTCGAGCCACGCTGGCACTCTGTCTATCATGTGGATGGCACAGACGTGCTCACAGTCGCAGGTCGTTCTGAGGCATCGCTATATATACGGCCTGGCCGTCGACATCAGCAGCGACAGAGAGCTCTGATTTCGCTACACCGCAGGCAGTGGACCCTGCTGCCATCAGAAGTGGCTCGGCGCGGGCAGGGATAGGGGCTGCTTGGCTTTCACACAGAGAGTGGTGCGTACTGGACCCTGGATACCACGATGAGGGGTAACCCTGTCA
>NC_018232.1:430268-449040 GCF_000227135.1 Leishmania donovani | reverse complement strand
GGCTCCCGCCCGCAGGCAGGCAGCGCCGGGTGATGTGCATTCGAGCCACGCTGGCACTCTGTCTATCATGTGGATGGCACAGACGTGCTCACAGTCGCAGGTCGTTCTGAGGCATCGCTATATATACGGCCTGGCCGTCGACATCAGCAGCGACAGAGAGCTCTGATTTCGCTACACCGCAGGCAGTGGACCCTGCTGCCATCAGAAGTGGCTCGGCGCGGGCAGGGATAGGGGCTGCTTGGCTTTCACACAGAGAGTGGTGCGTACTGGACCCTGGATACCACGATGAGGGGTAACCCTGTCATCAGGGGGCACGGTGAGTATACCTTTACTAAAAGCAAAGAAATGGAGGGTATAAAAGCTAGGGATGACGGCTGGACGTGAGTGTATTCACGTGGTAATGTCGGCTATACGGGCTGGAATCCGTGGAGCAAGAGACGAATAGAGAAAAGGGCAAAGGCAGCAAACGAGCCAAGAGGCAACCGCAACACGTCTTGGCTTCTTTTCAGGCGTACCTCTGAGCGTGCGAATGGTGGCCAGGAGAAAAGAGAGATAAGGGGTTGGTCGGGAAAGACGGTGCAGGGGAGGCAGAAGAGGGGTGGGGAGAGTAACGAAGAAGTCATGGGGGTTAAGGAGAGTATCGCGGCAGCGACATGCGAAGGGCGGGGAACGCAAGGAGTCAGAGCAGAGGGCACACGTGCCCGTGGTGTCATGCTCTCTGAGCAGTTGTGCGTTCTGCGGATGTTTCTCTGGTTACCTTCTTGACCCTTGTTCACATATAAGACGGCATACACAAGTCCTCCCATCCACCCACTTATCGGCCTCTCGTTCGACAGCGCACATCACGCACACACAGGTTGGTTCTGCGATACGAAAAGGCCGCGTGGAGAACACGTATTGTCGTAGAGAGAGGACAGGGCGGGGATGAGACGTAATCAGTGGAGAGAGGGAGGCTCATTTGTGTTTGGGGTGTTTGGGGGTAGAGCGTCAACTGTGCACATAAGTCATCATGACGAAGGGGAAACAGGGATCAAACAATACGACAACGAAAGGAAGTAAAGATCAGATGGCTAACCGGAAGGGCAGGATGACGGAGGTGGACGTCAGTCTTCTTGCGTGTGGGTGTAGGGAGGTAGGGGGAGGAAGGGGTGTGAGCCTGGACAGGGAGAGCCAGTCGATCGTCTTATCATTGATGAATGTGCTGTCCCCTTGTCCTCTTTTTCCCACTCCCCTCCTCCTGCTCTTCTCCCCCGCACGTCTCGCCGCTCTTCCCTTCCTTCACAACAGCTGCCCCTCGCCTACAACCCTCAACGCCGCCTTCGCTTTCCGCCGTTCGTCTCGTTTTCCTTGGGCGCATCTTTTCTTCTTGATTTGTGTCTTGGCTTTTGGCCCTGTGCAGTGCCCTGCGTGCGGTGTGCGAAGGCAGAATGCCCCCGGCCCGCTGATTATGCCTGTTCGCTTTGCTGCCGCTCGAGCTCCCTACTCCCTTTCCTCTCGTTCTTTCCTCCGCTCGTATGCCTACTGCCACAGTGCCAAGCATCGCCATCCCGCTCTCTGGCACGCACACGCACACACACACAGAGAGAGGGAGAGAGAGCGGGAGACGAACGCGAGGCCATAATCCAAATCAACGAAGCGACCAAAGAGAAGGCGAAACGAAGAGAGGCAGACAGGGGGGAAGGGGGAGAGAGGGAGGGCACATGAGGTGGAAAAGAGAGACGAAAAAGAGGGCAATAATGTGTTTGGGTGGTGTGGTGGCGAACGATATCTCTAAAACCTCTTTCGATCCTGGTAGGACAAAAAAGAAAGTGGCACACAAGCGCCACATGCAATTTGGCGTCTCACAAGCACGCACAGATTATGAATACACACACCAACGTCCATGCACGCGACAACGAGACTGCAAAAATGTTTTAGATGCATTTCGCTTGAAAGACGAAGAGAGAATGGGAGGAGAGGGTTAAAAGAATGGTGACACACGCGCAGGGTTTGAACAAGCGAGCCCACGAGAGAACGTGAGATGTGTGGAAGGGGAAAAAGGCAATGAGGACAGCAGACAGATCAAAGAATAATAAAAGAAAGTTACCACGCTCGACAAGAACAGCAAAGAGACATCACCTTTTGTTCTCTCTCTTTCAGACGTGTCCATTCTGCCACCACCAGCACGTCAGCAAGGAGACGCGCACACAGCCACAGCTCACCACCCACCGCTGTAGCAAAAATACAGCTAAATCCTCGTCGTCATGGACGCACCGTCCAGCCGTCAAATCAGGTCATGCGTTGTACGGGCTCCTCTCATCCTTCCTCGTCCCTTCTCGCGTCCGTGCGGCGCCACCAGCGCAGCAAGGCCCCGGGCTGACTGCATGCCCTGATTTCAGCGGCTCAGGTGGCAGGGACCTGCTCGAGTGCGGAGACAGTGACGTCTTGCGTGCACGTAACAAGGGGTGGTCTAGGTGCATGTCGGATGGGCCCGAGAGGGAAGTTGGCCAGCCTCATGCCAGGCCCTCTGGAGACGCTGCGCTCCGCCTGTGTGCCATGCTTCTCCCTCAGTCGCCCAAAGCCGCGGCACTCCACAATGTGGTGAGGTGGCTCTCCACATGAGGGTGTGAAGGACCTCGTTGGTGCAACTCGGGGTGCTCTCGCCATGCTTCCGGCATGTGCGCCTCATCAGCCCATCCGGCCGGACGTAGAAGACGCCGCATGCTTCGCACACATGCACTTTGGGGATGATTGGTATAGATCTCTTTGCGCCTTTTCCGCCCATCAGTCGTGCTCCTCGGGCCTCTGCATTCCTTGTTTGGTGGTGACACACCATGCCAGCGATGCTTGACAGTCCTCGCATTTTTGCATCCTGGGATCTGCTCCAGGATGAGGTTTTAGCCTGGGGGCTCGTGCTTTTCATTTTCCGCTTCCATTGATGCCATGGGGAGCATGTTTGGATGGCTTGTCCGCGTGTGCCGTGACAGGTGGGACGCCACCATGAGTCTACGTTGCAGCAAGGGTATTCCGCTTTCTCCTGAATCCGCACGCCTTTGACAGGCGTGGGTGTGTCAAGTGGAAGGGGCCTGTGAATGAGCAGGTGCGAATGCACAGAGAGCTTATAGCTTGTCGTTTGGAGGGGCACGGTGAGCAGCCTTAGCCACCCGGCAGGGGAAGCCCATGCAGCGCAGGGTGAGACGTGCGTGACCAGGTCACTGCGTGCAAGGTTGAAGCGTGCGACGAGGTGTGCAGTGAGCTTCAAGAGGCCTGTCGATCTAGCGTAGCGTATGAAGCACAGCATCAGGTGGGCTACCTTCACAGCAAACGCAGGCAAGGCAAAGGCTCTGGCAGGGGTAGAAGTGCCATAGTCCTAGCGGCGCAAGAATAAAAGGAAAAAAACGAATAAATAAATAAATAAATATATATATATATATATATATAACGAAAGAAAAAATAGAAATCAGAAAGAACGGAAGTATCGGGCAGGGCATGAAGAAAAAAAAATAAAATATATATGAAATGGAGAAATAATTAATCACATGGGCTGCTTGGGAAAATAGATAATGGAAGAGAGATGAAAAGGGGAAGAGAAAGGTGGTGCTGGAAGGAGAACCAGAAGAAAAAAAGAATGAAGAGGGGGAAAAGTATATGGCACCGCATCCGTTATATTGCTTCCTCTCTTCGATCAGGTCATTCTTCAACTTCAAAAAAAATGGAGGCGTCGTCTTCCTGGATGTAATAATATTATTGTATTCTATTCGTAACCTCTGTGATTTTCTCATCTTGAAAACTGAAAAGATAGGTAGGTTTGTGACTGCGAACGTGATTCAAATCGCTCAAACTCTTCACGCGACCTCCTGACTTTCAGCTGACCGAACAATAAAGACAAATACAAAGCAAAGTAGGAGACGGAGACATTTTTTTCGTAAGTGCAAACACACGAAATTGATGAATACTGTAAGCAGTTGTAAAACACGGAAAGTAGTAGAGAAAGCTTTGTAAAACTGTTCCCATACCTCGAAAAGGGGGTCGAGACCAAAAAAGAGAGAAAAAAGAGCGAAACTAGGAGAAAGAAGGAAAGGCAAAAAGATAAAGCAGCAGTGCATAAACAAAAGTAAATGCGGACGATGATGAATCAAATATATATATATATATTAAGGAGCAATTAGCTGCTTATATTGGTCTACCATAATTTTTTTTCTTCTTGATTTATGAAATTCGTAATCAGGAAATGAGGAAAAACAAAGCATGCAAAGCAAAACTCGAAACGAATGGCCAGAAATGAGTGAAAAGCTTGGATAAAGTCACCGCAGTTGATGATCCACCGGCTGCATAGAGGAGAAAGTGCGGAAAATGCACATAAAAGGGTTTAAATCGACGATTTAGGCGAGAGGTAATTTCATGGTTTTATTTGCTTTCCTTCTCGCTCTTCTCCTTGCCCTCCTTTTCTGTTTCACTGCGCTCTCCTTGCCTTTTGACTTCGCGGCAGTACTAGATATTATTTTGTTGTTCTTGCTGCTTTGGTGTATGCACATAAGCCTAAACGATGCAGAGTCGTTCCTCTCCATGCACAGCAACAGTGGCAGCAAAGACGCTGCGAAATAAACTCAAAAGTGCCTCGCACATTCTGCTTTCCTCTGCCTAACTTTGCTATGTGCATGTCAACTCGCCCTTTTTTTTCTTGAACAAGCGGCAAAAGTGACGCTGAGAAACAAAAAGGAAAAATCAACGCATAAATGCAAAATAAATAAAGAGAAGGTGAGCGTATAAATATCTTTTTTCGGGAGGAAAGGGGTAAAATAAAGCTTAACTCAAAGTACAATTCACAGTACAGTGCAAGAACGATCAAGCTGAGCTCGCCCAGACAGCACATGTCTCTAGTCCTCAGAAGACCAAGGAAGCAACAGCGACAACCAGGCCAACCACGGCCGTAGTCATCGTAATCATCTGCGCGCCGTTGCCAGTGGGCGGAGCCGGGCAGTAAGACAGGGAAGCGGAGTTGCAAGAACGAAAGCAGTTGGAGACAGTGCCAGCATCCATGGCCTTGGCAGCAGCCACCAGGTTCGATTTGGAGTCCCACGAGCTGGGCATGCAACCGCATAGCTTGTTGCCGGTGATGTCGAGCTTCAGGGAAGCTGGGAAGGTGGACCAGGATGAGGCAAACGGGCCGCGCATGTTGTTATTCGTGAAAATGGCCTGTGAAAGCATCGGCATGCTAGAAGCGTTCCAGTTGGGCAGGCCGTAGCAGAAGTATGAGTTCGAGAAGTCGACAGACACCAAGGTAGCGAGGCTGCCGAGCTCATCAGGAATCCGGCCGCTCATCCGCGTTCTGCTAAAATCCAGGCGAGTCAGCCGGGTGATGCGCGACCACGACGCAGGGATAGTGCCGGTGAAGCGAGCCTTGCCTCTGACGGAGATGCTGGTGATCTGAAGCTCATTGCCGTCGATGGAGCTGTCAACCTCAGGGAGGGTGCCGATGAAGTTGAATCCAGTGGACGTCACGCCATCCAGACGAATGTTGATGGAGTTGGTGGCAGAAACGCACTCAATGCCAGCGCGAGAGCAAATGTTCGGGTTCAACCAAATGATCTGCAGGTTTGGAATAGACTTAATCCACATCTTCAGCCACGCCTGTGTGGCAGCATTGACAGTAATGGTGTCAGCAGAGCTTGGCGCAGCCACCACAAGTAGAAGAGCCACGGCAGCCGTTCCGATGAGGGAAAACAGAGAGAAAGCCATTTTCGGAAAAAAAAAAAAATAGAAGCCGCCAGGCGAGGGAAAAAAAAAGAGATGCAAAAGCAACACTGCAATGTGAAAACAGTGAGAGTGAAAGACTATAAGCTACAAGCACAGCTAGAAAAAAGGTTACTTGAGGAATTTTTGAGTGGGCACAACTGTGCAGCAAATAATTGGCTGAGGCCACCATTTTTGTTGCAATAAGAATAGATAAAGGAGAAAAAGGTGTCAAAAAAGCGGTGAACAGTTGGCGATATAAGAGGAAAACACATGTGATGCCTAAATTCAAAATGTCCCTTTTCTATCTGCTCATTTCTTTCTTTTGTCTGTGTGTAAGTGTTTTTCGTTAGTACCATTATTGCTGTTAATACCCTTACCATTTGAAGAGTCCCCTGATGACAGGGTTACACCTCATCGTGGTATCCAGGGTCCAGTACGCACCACTCTCTGTGTGAAAGCCAAGCAGCCCCTATCCCTGCCCGCGCCGAGCCACTTCTGATGGCAGCAGGGTCCACTGCCTGCGGCGTAGCGAAATCAGAGCTCTCTGTCGCTGCTGATGTCGACGGCCAGGCCGTATATATAGCGATGCCTCAGAACGACCTGCGACTGTGAGCACGTCTGTGCCATCCACATGATAGACAGAGTGCCAGCGTGGCTCGAATGCACCTCACTCGGCGCTGCCTGCCTGCGGGCGGGAGCCTAGCTCACCCCGAGCGATTCAGCGCATGGCGACCTGCTGTGCGGGGGGGGGAGCTTCAGGCGGAAGCCATGCTCAGGTGACGGGGTCGGCATTGCCCTAACACGTGTTTCCCTCTGCTTTGCCCCACGCAACGGGGCCTGTGACAGGCCGCGGTGGAGCCGAGCTGGAGTCATGCTGTGCGGCAGAATGCGGACGGTAAAAGGAAAAACTAGATTTGTGTGGAAGGGGTGCTTGATGGACTCTCATCTGGACTGAGCTAGGGACGTGAAGTTCTCAGTTGTTTGAAATCAGGGAGCTTAATGCCCATATCTGGTTGACTGTCCGAATCAGCCACAAACAGAAGAGTCTACAATTACTTGAATACAATGTGCAGCGAAAGGTGTAGGTGATCTAATAGCATAATCTGTCATTCAACGGGCAAGCACTGCTACGTGAAAAGGGGCCATTTTTGCAAGAGAAAAGAAGGAGGCACATGAAGGATTTACTATTACCAGCTCATGCAACAGAACGGAGGCTAAAAGTTACTCGAGAAATCGCGAGGCTTTCCAGCAAAACAAAAGAGAGCCTGCGCTATCGAGTGCGCAAGAGGAAACTAAAAAGGTGAGGACTTTACTATCCTTGTTTTGAAAAGAAAAATGCCCTCTTCACACGCGAGAAGAGGCTTTCAAACAAGCATCAAGACGATAAGCTTTGGGCGCATGGCGGGAAAATAAAGAGGGTTTGCCGCGCGCGGCCACCAAATTATCAATGCCAGCTTGCGGCATAAAAGAAACAGAGTGTTGCTTGAGAATTTGAAAGACGTGCATCGCACAAGATGTGTTGCATACACGGCACTGAAAAGCTCTCCTCTTCAGCTGTCCAAACCTGAAGAGGCGTCTAAGTTACGTTGTCCAGCTGATCTGCGAAGCTGCGCATGCTAAAACAATGAGGCCCTCTTGATTTAATCAGAATGCATGACGGCGTACAGCCACAAACACCACTGCCTGCTGAATAATCATTTTAGTTGGGGCACAACACACCGTAAGGCTTTCTTTCGACGCAGGCACCGGCTGGAGTCCGCTGTCTTGATACAGCTGAGCTACGAGCAAACAGGGGGTGTCGCCAAATATCTTTGAGGGGCACGGTTTCTTTATAAAGAACCACTCAGTTTGACTCCCCTCTGCACCCGTGCGCCCCTCTCAGGCGCATCTTCCCTAAAAGCACAAACAAGGGGGGAGCACACCATGATAGTTCTAAAAAAAAGGTGAAAAAGCGCGCCACTCATTACACGGAAGTTTCTGTCTCGCCTTCTCATCGCTCGTGAGAGAGCTCCTTCTGCGCGCAGCGGCTGTCCACCTTGCTGTGCCGCAACGATGGCTGGCGGCAGCCCTGAGCGAAAAACCAAAGCAGAATGGACAGATTTGGGAGACTTGCCGGGGTTTTTCAGGGCGGCTGCGCCGTTTCTCCTGCTCTGAAAGCTCATCATCATGAGTCCCTCTGTCATGCGGTACGCCCAGTCATCGTTTTACAACAACTGCAGTCCTTCTGCGTGCGCGTTATTCGTCGCTTTGTCAATGCCACTTGCCCCACGCCCCTTCTATAACTGAATCTCCTTCCTTTTTTTTCTCCCCAGGTTTCCTTTGGTTTTCGTTTGAACCCTTCAGCACTTCCATACCCAAGACTCCTAGGTCCATGTTCTCCAATCTTGACGAGGAGAAAAAGGCGCGCTTGAGGGAAAGAATTCTTCAAGCCGCTGCCGCGCCTCCTTCAGCCGCCACGCCGGCAAGGTCCAACAGTGGCAGCGACGGTGAGCAAGAAGTGCCACCGCAGCACACTGAGAGCACGAAGCACGCGTCTGAGCAGCTAGCGATCAATGCCAAAAGCACCGACATTGACATTGCCAACATTCGGCTCTTCACCCTTGATGAGCTCGACCTTAATCAGCTCACCGAGTGCAAGACTCTCTCTCTGCGCAAGAATCTCATTCATGAGCTCTCTGCTTTCCCGCAACACTTGGCCGGGCGGCTTGTTGAACTAGATTTGTTTGACAACAAGATCAGGAAGGTGCGCGACTTTTTTGACTCGGCAATGGTGCCAGACCCCGAAAGTGGATCTCTCTCGAAGAAGGCAGTCCCGCACGCGTTTTACTCTCTCACCAAGCTTGATTTGAGCTACAATCAGCTACGCAAGATCACGGGCCTAGATTCTCTAGGCTCGACGCTTAAGGAGCTGTACTTGGTGGAGAACAAAATCAAAGTCATCGAAGGACTCGATAGCTTCGTCCACCTCGAGCTTCTCGAACTTGGCGGCAACCGCATTCGCGAAATCGGATCTGGCCTCTCTAACCTGCGGTCTTTACAGAGCCTCTGGCTTGGCAAAAACAAGATCCACAGTATTGGCGACTCCCTTCACAATCTTCGCGAGCTTCGGAAGCTTAGCCTTCAAGCGAATCGGCTGGCATCCATTACCGAAGAGGCGTTCAAGGAAGGCTGCAACCCGTATCTCACCGAGCTTTACCTGTCAGAAAACGGCATTAGTACCATCGAGAACCTGCCTCTGCACTCTCTTCACCTGCTTGATTTCAGCTTCAATCCCATTTCTACAATCAACGAAGCTGTCATCAACCCCACCAACATGCCTGAACTGGAAGAATTTTGGTTGACTGACGGAAACATCAACGACTGGGGCGAGGTCAAGAAGTTCTGTGGGTTTGCAAACACCCTCCGGACCATTTATGTGGAGCGCAATCCTATCGAGCAGGATAAGCGCTATCGGGATAAGGTTTACATGAACCTGCCATTTGTGACACAAATTGACTCGTGGCCGGTTGTCAACAAAGGCAACCTCGAGGCTGATCGCTTGATTCAGCGGAGAGCATCGTAGAGGCATGCATCTTTTTTGTCATTTTTTTTTTTCGCTTCGAAGAGTCCCCTGATGACAGGGTTACACCTCATCGTGGTATCCAGGGTCCAGTACGCACCACTCTCTGTGTGAAAGCCAAGCAGCCCCTATCCCTGCCCGCGCCGAGCCACTTCTGATGGCAGCAGGGTCCACTGCCTGCGGCGTAGCGAAATCAGAGCTCTCTGTCGCTGCTGATGTCGACGGCCAGGCCGTATATATAGCGATGCCTCAGAACGACCTGCGACTGTGAGCACGTCTGTGCCATCCACATGATAGACAGAGTGCCAGCGTGGCTCGAATGCACCTCACCCGGCGCTGCCTGCCTGCGGGCGGGAGCCTAGCTCACCCCGAGCGATTCAGCGCATGGCGACCTGCTGTGCGGGGGGGAGCTTCAGGCGGAAGCCATGCTCAGGTGACGGGGTCGGCATTGCCCTAACACGTGTTTCCCTCTGCTTTGCCCCACGCAACGGGGCCTGTGACAGGCCGCGGTGGAGCCGAGCTGGAGTCATGCTGTGCGGCAGAATAGGGATGCTGAGGGAAAAAGAAATGCTTCAAAGAGTAGACTGTTATTCCCGTTGAAGCTTGTGTATTCTTGTACCCCTTACACTAGGAAGCCCATTTTAGGAAAAAGAAGCTTTTGTGGTATAGAGGTCTGCGTGCCTTTCTCAGACGTGAACATCTTTTTGAGTGCACGCCTGATCCGCGCGTGATTATAATAGGGTCCGTGCCGCTTTTCTGTTGCTCGTAGATTTGTAGGCTAAATGTCTTCTGTCTGATGACTTTAGCTGATGTATTTTGCTGTGTGCAGTCGATGAAGTCCCCAATGCAACTTCTTAGTTTCTGTCAATATTTTTTCCCCTTCCGTGAAGCTGATTCTCATTATCTCACGTAGCTGCGCATTATCGCTTATTATTCTGTCCTGCTCATCGAAGAGGCGCTGTGATCATGCAACAGGTGCACCCGGATATCAAAAAGCTCAACGATCTTCTGAGGCCGATTCTGAAAGAGCTTCAGGAGATGGGCGACAAGAAGGGCAAGCTCATTGAAGCCCGCCGTCAGCTTGGCGGGCAAAAGAACGAGAATGAACTAGTGCGTGATGAGCTGAACAGGCTGGAGCCCGACGCTACAGTTTACAAGCTTATCGGTCCTGCCCTGGTTCCGCAGGACCAGAGCGATGCCAAGACAATCATCGGCAACCGCCTGGACTACATCAACGGCGAAATCAAGCGCAGTGACACCAGCATCGCTGAGCTAGATAGAAAGGAGGCGGAGCTGCAGAAGAAGGCCCAAGAGCTGTACCGGAAGATGCAGGAGCGCCAGGCGCAGCTTATCCAGCAACAACAGCAGCAATAGCGTCGTTGCTCGGAGGTCTTCACCGACGCACAAAACGACTCTTCGCTCATGAGGTCATAGATTTCAACCCTCGCCCTTTTTCTTCTGTATAATGCTCGGTAAGGTAATTCAAGAAAATCAAAACACCTTTGTGTGTGTGTGTGTGTGTGTGTGTGTGTGTGTGTGTGTCAGCACTTGATCAGTGTTGTGTGTCAGCCAGAGCAGTAGTAGCGGCTAGTGGACGAGAGGATTTAGTGCTGGAAGCGCCAAATTGATTGAACAGCTCTTTTAGTGGCACGGTCCACCTACCCCAATGCATAATGCATCCGCAATGCACGCCTGCTGGAATACTTCCACCCTCTAGTTCTCTCTTTTTCTTTGTTTCCCAAACTGGTTCTCCTTGCGTCCCCAGATCGAGGATGAGCAACAAGAAGCAAACGTGGGCCAACGCCCACTCGCAGCTGTGGACGTCGTCTGTTGCGCGCTCGGCCGGGTCCAGGACCCAATCGGAGGTGTCCAGCATTGCTTCCACAAATAGAGATAGATCGCTTCTAGACGACGCTGATGGGTACCACCAACCTCCGAGCAATGTATGTCCCCAAGAGCTACGCCATCAGGCCTATCAACCAAACGATAAAACGCTCGCTCAAGTTTCTGACATCCTTGAGAGCTACGGCGCAATCGCGTGCGACGCCGACATTCCAGCTGTTCTGCTCGAAGTGGTGAAGGAGCTGGAACGCGAAAAGCGGGACAACAACTTCAAGGACCTGCTCCTGCGAGAGTACAGTGACACTGTGCAGCGCCGCTTTGGTCTCTACGGTGAAGAGTCGCCACCGTCTATTGCAGAGGTCTCCGCACGGTTACGAGATGGCGCACCAGCCCGCCCTGTGGCCGCCCCAAATCCTGCTTGGCTGGAGCAGCCGCTGAACGAACTGTGGCGCACTGTTTGCGACGGCATGCAAGCCTGCTTTGAGAAGAACGCGGACCTCTCGGCCCCGGTGCTGCTGCCGGAGGCAAGAAGGACAAAGGCAAACGTTTCGCAGCTTCTTCACACCAGTTGTGGTGTGCTCACGCAGCTCGCTAAAGAGTACACCACTGCAAAGGCTGCTGTTATGAAAAAAATGGAGAGCACTGTTGCCGCAAGCCAGAGCTTCCGTCAACTTACACTCTCGGCCGCGCTTTCTGAGCTGGAGGCCCAGCAGGAGCTGAAGGGAAGTGCATCAGAGGATGGTGGGGCTTCTGCCATGGGTGGCTCACACACCGTGGGAAGCGCACTGCAGTCCCTCATTGATGTGGTTCCGGCCTCTCTACAGATTCACTTTAACTTGCAAGTGCCGGAGGCACCCGTGCTGACGCGATGCAGCAACCTCACCGAGCTGATACGCTTCCTTCTCTCTGAGTACCTATCGATGGAGCGCTACATGGAAATGGTCGAGGCGGAGAGGCAGAGGCTGGCGGAGGTGTTCTATCTTCCGTCGTCCAAAGCCGACGCGAACGGCGACCTACAGCTGGGCGAAGCCTTGTCTCGCTCACTTCGATCCCTGCAAGAGACCGTCACTTCTGTTGTGGCATTCCCGCACCACATTTCAGAGGAAGAGATGGCGCTGCGCCACTCATCGGCACAAGCAGTCGAAGAGCTGGCGCAGCTTCTTGTCGACGCACGGCGGGGCGGGAGTGTGTCTGGCAGCTGTACGCCGCACAGCGTTGCGGCTGTGCGGGTGGAACCGCCGACGCGAAACCTGCTGGAGATGGTTGAACTGGTCAAGTCACGCTTTGCCACCGTTACGGCCCAGCAGCAGCGAAGGGAGCTAGCCGGGGCGCAGGGCCGTGTGGGGCTCGCCCACATGGAGGAGTCGATGACGAAGCACGGCAAACATGTTGTACAGCTGCTCCGGGACCTGTGTGTTGCGCAGGAGGACGCCGCGGCAGACAGCGAGGTGTCAGAGCAGCTGCTGGTTGAAGTGATGGGCAACGTCGATCTAGAGCGCAACCTCACCCCCGCAAAGCTGGATCACTTCTTGAGCGACGTAGTGGAGCGGCTGCGCATGGTGAAAACGAAGTATCAGCGGGCGTTGAACGCCGCTGCCGCCGGAAAGGCGCGCGCGGAAGCGGCGTCGCAGAAGAGTACGGGGCTGCAGAAACGGCTGCAGAAGGTGGCTGCCGCGGTGGAACGCATTGGCAGAGACGGTCTCGGCCTCACCTTCCCCTCCACCCCAGCGGCTAGTGGCATAGGGTCTGCCGGCGAGGCGAACGACGCTGGCAAAGGACGCGACGATGCAGAGGATGGCCGCCGCGGCAACGGCGTCAGCGCGCTCCGTCGCCTCAATCTTCGACCCGCCCTGGAGCCCTCGACCGCCACCAAGACCTCTTCTCTGACGACCACGAAAGACGGCACGGCGAACGAAGCCAACACACCTGGCGCAGCGGTCACAGAGCATAACGTCTTAGAGGCACTGCAGCTGGTTGCGTCCCGCATCGGGACGAGCGGTGAGGTGCGTGACTGGGCCGTGGTGCAAGAAGAGCTGGCGCAGTTGCGCGCTGGCAAGGCGCGGTGGAAGGCAGATACCTCGGCGTTCCACGAGGCCATGGCAATGTTGATGCAACGACTTGCGAAAAACGGTCAAATGGTGAAGCAGACCCTGTTCCTCATGGGCACAGATGAATCAGCTGAAGACGAGCTGGTGGAGGAGGTGCTGCAACGCGGCAGCGAGGAAGAGCTGGATAGCCTCTCCGCAGAGGCGATGGAGTACGTGGAGCGCAGCCTAGCGGAGCTCTTGCAGAAGTACAACCGGTGGGCCCAGCGGCTGTTGCAGACGACTGAGGACCATCTCTACACACAGAGGAAGATTGTGAAATACTTTGCTGCAGTGTGCCGCTTCTTCTCGTCGCAGAGCCGCGCAGCAGCAGAAGCCCCAGCAGAGGACATACCAGAGGACAACCTTTATGACATAGACTCGTGCCTCATGCGAGCGGCTGACATCATCCTGCCCTCCCTTGACGCCGCCATTCAAGCCGCCGCGCAGGAACAATGCCCCGCCCCCGCCACGGCGACGCCCGACGCGTCAGCCACCTTGCCTCCGCTGGCGCCTTCTTCCGAAGACGCGGCCACGAGCGGCGCAACATCGCGACAAGAGACGCTGGTCCAGCTTGCCCGTGACTCCACTGCTGCTGCGACTGGTGGCGTTCTTCCGTACGACCACCGCATCGCGCGGCTGTACGAAACGGTGGCACGTCTCTACACAGCCGTCACGTCGCTGCTGCAGGTTCACTACTTGTGCATCCCCTCCGCGTCGCGGCGGCGCAGCTCGGGTGAGACGGAACTGATGTTCGACGGCGACGCCAACGATGACGGATTTGTGGACATCGACCTCGATCGTCTCATCCGCGTGTCGCAGCAGCGGAGTGCGGCAGCCAGTGCACCCCCCGCCGCCGCTCGCAGGGATGGCGTCGAGCGGGAGCGGTTCAGTAAGGAGGGACACGGAGGCCACTCAGCAGGGAAGACGCCCACGCCGTCGCCGCCGAGCACCATTGCCGCAAACAACGACCTGATACTTCGTGTCACCTACCAGAACATGGAAGTGCTGCAGGACACACTGAAACGCTTCAGCGCCAACCATAAGATGGCCGCTATCGTGCTTCAGAAGGACGTCGACACCATGCAGCAGCTGCTGGCGGGCATGTTGGAGAGGTACAGCGAGGTGGACATGGATGGCGCGTTCGGGCAGAGTCGTGAGACCCTTCACGAGCTGTACGTGACGCTGCGTGATCGCGGCCAGCGACAGAAGGGCTGCTACTTTTTCAATCGCGTTGGCGGCGAGGGAAGCTGCACGTGGGTGACGGCGCTGGAGCACCTGGCGGAAGGCTTTCGCGGTGTGGTGGATCGGCTGGTGCAGCGCACCACCCTCGCAGCGGAGTATCGCCGCCTGGTGGATGAGGTGGTAGATGTGTGCGCCATGTACATGAACTGGGCAGAGCGCCGCACTCTGCCAGCATCTCATGCCCTGCCTCCCGAGCTGCTGGCGCTCTGTGTACGGGACGGTAGCGAGGTGACCGCGAAGCCGACCGTCGCGACCATGGTGGAGGGAGGTCAGAGCAGCTATCCTGGCGGCGATGTCGAAGCGTCCACAAAGCCTGCTTCAGGGGGCACAACAACGATCAATGCCACCACCGCCACGGTTGCCGCCGCAGCAGCCCAGCGGCCCCCGAAGCCGAGTCGCACGCCTCCCCTCACCCCACGCGCTTCGAACAAGGAGCAGCAGGAGCGCCAGCAGCAGCACCAAGCTGGTCAAGAGAGGGGTGCCGTTGTGCCCACCGCTGCAACCGCTGCCGAGACGAAGATATCGCACTTCACGAACGACGGTGCGGTGCTGAAGGTGATGGCACACATGTTCCATCTCGCCCAGCTGGCTGTCGAGTCGCCGCCTGCCACAGGCAACAAAACCGGTGATGCTGCTGCTTTCGACGCGGATGCCAAGGTTCAGCAGCTCACCGAGGAGATGCAGCTCCTGCGCGAGGCCGTCGCGATTGCCGAGCACCACGTTGATGAGTTAACCGACGCAAAGCATGTGGTGGAGTTACAGCGCGATCAGGCGCAGTCGGAGGCGGCGGTGGCGCGTGCAGAGCTGCGTCGTTGGAAGCGCCAACAGCAGCAGCACGAGCAGAAACAGTGTGGGCGCACGCCTGCTGTAGCGGACGGCGCACAGGTGCACTCCCCGCCCCGATCGCCGAGAGAGGCTGCATCGACGCATCAGCCGGGCAAGACTGCTGACGGTATCGGTGCTGTAATAGACGAGGCCACGGTAAAGGAAGTGATGGAGTACATGCGTGTGTTGAGTGAGGAGCTGCAGATGGCAAAGAAACGGGTTAGCGGCAGCAGCGCCAGAGCTCACAAACTCGTGCGCTCGCCGTGCCAAACGGCATCGTCGCTGAGGACAAGCGGCGCGGTGTCAAAGGACTACGCCGATGTAGTGCGGGAAGAAGACGGCGAGGATGGCAGTGCTGCAGACGGCGACGAGGACGCTCCCTACGGTGCCCCTCATTCGCACCGTCATCGCCGTTCCTACGCGGAGTTGGCAGAACAGCTGCGGCACCAGTACGGCTCCACAGCGATCGCGCCGATGATCGTAATCGACCCGAAAACACACTCGTACAGCAACAGTCAGCGGCGGTCTGGCCACACACGCGACGGCAGCAGCGAGGCATCGCATGCGCAAAACCGCTACAGCCCCGTCAAGTACAGAGGCCCGGAGTACGACGCATGTGACCGCTACTACGCGAGGGAGCTGGCGCAGGTGCTCATCGAGGAAGGCAAGCACGCGGCACATTCTTGGCGCCGCAGAAGCATCGACGCGCGCCACCCAGCGACAACCAAGCCGGCCTTCTCCGGGTTGTCGTTTGCCCCCACCTCGCAGCGTCATCTGAGTGGAGAGTCGTCCCGAGGCGCAGCGCCACCGTCGGCTCGAGACCTGGACGTCTGTCACCTCGGTGGTAGCGGAAATAGCGCAGCTGCCGCCCCTCACCGCCGCTACCCGCCGCGTTCACTAAGCCGCGACGAGCCACTTCTCTCGCCCGGGGCTGCGGCGGCGTCCGCGAGCCTCGCTTCCCCACACGCGTACCATGCTCCGCAGCGTGCGATCTCGGTAGCAGCGGCGGCAGCGCCATCGTATCGCCTATCCCCGAAGTCCGCCACCCCTGGCGCCTGCCGGCACTCTTCCGGCAACGCCCTCTTCTCCACACCCATGGAAGCGTGCGCGCACCATCACCGGGGCCACTACGATAGCGGCGATAATCGCCCGCGCTGTGCCGACACTGAAGGCGAAGAAGTCTTTTACGACGCTGATACGCCGCGTGCGCAGACAGGATGGCGGTGGTCGACACCGTCGTGGGCAGCGCCGCAGCCGCGCCGGCGGCCCTCAGCAGCGCGCGAGCGCCTCTGCAGCCCTCACGAGCAGAGCACGAAGGCATCAATACTATCTCAGCAGCGTTGTCCCAAGGTTCACGACGGCCGCTGTGAACCCCCTGAAGATGTAGGCGAGAGCCTCGCAGCAGCGGTGCGACAGTTTGACGCCGTCACGCAACGCACAACAGCGACACCGACGCGTCGCGGCTCACAGGCAGGCAGCAGACAGGACACCCTGCATGGAAGCCCGGTCAGCGTGCCGCCGGCGTCCACCGCAGCGGCGCCGGCTTCAGAACAACAGATGAGCCGCAATGCCAATTTGCGTGCCGCGGCGCTGCGTAGCCTCGCTGAGGTTGTCTCGAAGACGGCGGTGCCGACAACTCGTCGGGCGCGATTCTGACCCCGCGCGTCAAGGCAGACCCAAAGGAAAGGATGATGTAGCGAGGGCCGCTGGTGTGTTCGTATGTGTATGAGTGAGTACCAGGGTCTCGGTAGACAGTGATGAGGAGTGGGGTGGGCACGCCTGCGGGAGGCAGGGGGCGGTGAGCGCTGCTGCTGTTGCTGCTGCCATCCTCTTCAGAGTAGATCCAATAAGAATGTAGTCCTTTGTGTCAAGGCGTATGCGTGAGTGAGTGAGCTGCTTCCTCGCCTCCCTCCCTCCCTCCCTCCCTCCCTCTGTGTGTGTGTGTGTGTGCACATCGCTGCCCTTCGTTTTCCTTGTTGCTTCTGTGCCTGCTGCCTTCACGGTGTGGTCTCCTCTTCGGCCTTCTGCGTCGAAGCGACTTCCACCGCTGCCGCTGCGGCTGCGGCCTCATCTCCTGAGCATGGCCCCCGTTGTGGCTGCCGGGTTGTCGTATTCCGTTTGCCAGTCTTACCTCGCTGCGTGCGTTGACTTGTTTTTGCCTGTCTGTGGCGATGCCTGATTCGCCGTCTTTCCACACCTCCATCTGCCTTCCTCTTGCTCAATCTCTTCGCTACTTGCACACGCGCCCCGCCACTGTACATGTACATGTGCGTGTGTGTGTGGGCGGCCTTGCACGGCTCTGTTTTTCTTTTCGCATGCATGTTTGCCTTGTGCTATTCGTTGTCATCGTGGTCTTGTCGTTGCGGCTTTGGCTTTGTTGCTGGCACACTCACTCACTCTGCCAGCATCATCCTCCCATGCTCCTCAGACTCTACACACACACCTCACCTTCCCTCTCTCTCTCTCTCATGCATTTACGCGTTGGTGTGTGTGTGTGTGTGTTAGTGAGGTGACGAGCAACGGAGCGAGAGAGTGACTACCTGCCACACATACATATGCGCTTGTTTGGCGTACGAGTTAGAGCACCCTCCTCCTGTTAAACGCCCTCTTGCTTCCTCACATATGTTGCTCGTCGGGTCACTGTTTGACCGCACGCATGTGTGTATGTATATGTATGCATATGCGTCCCTTTGCTTCTGTAAAGGCGATGTGTCGCCTCCGATTCCCATGTGCAACGACAGGCGCAAACACAAATGTTTGAAAGCCATCCATCGAGGCACACAGGCACAGGTCGGCACATATATATATATATTATACGTGTGTGTGTGTGTGTGTATGTGTATGTGTATGTGGTGAACGAATGCCTTTTGGCTCGGATGGGAGAGAGGGGGTGGGGGCCTTTCGCTTTCAGCCACCCCTCCCTCTCTCTGTGGCCGCTTGTTATGGTCGTTGGCCACCACTATCATCACCAGTCTCCGTCCATCTCTGCCCCCTTCTTCACACGCCCCCATATCTCTATCTTCTCACTGGTACGCACACCGATATTGTTATGGGCGCGCACAACAACGCCGCCGCGCGTGATGTCTCCCTCCCTCTTTTCACCTTCCGCACTCGTAGTCGTCCTTTTCTCGAAAGCGGTGCGGCTTGGCATCAGCGTGCTGTTTTTCTGTCGCACAGCGCGCATTGTGGTGCACGCCATCACCGTGTGCGTGTGTGTGTGTGTGTTCGCGGTTTGCCCTCTTCGCTCCTGCTGTTGCTGTTTCTTGCTGACTTGCGTTGTAGTGTGCATCCGACTCTCCGACCGCAGAGACATCATTCCCTCTGTATCAGCTTCTCTTTTTCCCTTGAAGATGCGTCGATCAGCACTGCGTGGTGCGGCCCGCGGAAACGACGGTGGCGCGATTTGCCGCCGCTACCGTGACACCTGTCTGTGCGTCGTGACGTCCCTCACCCCATCAGTGCAGGGCGGTGGGAGCACCTCAGTCGTCGCCTCTTCTTCCTC
>NC_018232.1:417768-427768 GCF_000227135.1 Leishmania donovani | reverse complement strand
GTACTTCCATTACCTGTACACCTCCCTCGGCTACACGAACCCGCTCAAGAAGTACCTGACGCAGGTGCAGATGGCCCAGTTTGCGTTTTGCATCCTGCACGCGGTGCTGGCCGTCGTGGCGCACTCGCCGATCCCCAAAAAGTGGGCGGTGCTGCAGCTGTGCTACCACATGACGCTGCTGTACCTCTTCATGCAGTTCTACCGAAAGAACATGCGCAAGCTGAAGCGCAAGGCGAAGGCGTAGGCGACGTCCGGAGAAGGGGCGAGGAGGGAGAGGAGAAGGGGAGAGCGCAGTGCACACGCATAACGAACGGTCGATTATGCTGGTGTCGTTGCTTCTTTTGAGCTTCGTGCGGAAGCAACGGTGTACGTCTGCTACGATGGCCACCTCCGGCCACAAGTACCCACCCCGGGGAACGGCCTCCGCCTGCCTCCCTCCCCCTCCTCGGGAGTTGTTGTGTTTTACTTTTTAAGCAGGGTATTGTAGTGTCTCCACCACCACCACCCCCACCCCACCCACTCTCTTGTCGCCGTATGGGAGGTGAATGGAGGGGAGCAGCGTGATGGCCGAGATCACTGTCGCTACACACATCCTTAGACGCACAGACACACAGGCACGAGCATTCCCACGTACACATACTTGCCGAAAGACGACTGTGGCTATCCTCCATCTCCATATGTGTTTCTGCTGCGGTGAGTTGCTGCTCTTTGCCTCACCCTCCTCCTTGCACCATCGCAGTAGCTAGCGCATGACGTTCACCACAGAGCCACCTCCACTCACGAGAGGGTTTCTGGCGAGGCGTGGGGTGAGGGAGTAAGCCGCTTCACTGGTCCCCTCCATCGCGGCACGGCCACTGCTGGCGCCGTGTGCGGGCGCTCAGCTGAAAGGAAGACCCCCAAAGGGTCCATCACGTACGCACTCGCACCGTTCTTTACCGTCTCCGTATCTTCTACCTGTTCCACACGCGCGCACACACATACAAACATGAGCGAGCACGCAGGGCTGGTGCATCGGCGGCAGATACTCACGTACCTCGTTGTGGCGTCTTCTTCCCCCTCCCCCTCCCCCACCTCATCCCCTCCTCCCTCTTACTTCTCACCTGCTCGACGTAGCCGCGCATGCAGCGGGATGTCGCGCTTTGCTGAGCACCTGCTGGACATGGCCCGGGGGCACGGCGGTGGCGCCATCCACGGCCTCAAGGCCATCTCCCGCTCTCTCGTCGAGGATGACGAGGACATCTTAATGCTTCTCGTCCTCCTCGGCATTCCGGCCCTCCTGGTTATGTGGGTCATCTCCCGCTGTATCGATCGTGCTCACAGCCGCGTCCGCTACGCCTCGGAGTATCGTGCTGTGGACAGCAACGACTACGCCACATCAAGCAGCAGCTCATCCGATGGCAGTCGCAGCAGCGATGACGATGTGGGTGGCAATGCGATACACCAGGGTAACCGCCGTTCATGGTACCGACCGACCATGGATGAGGTAGCGCGGGCGGCGCAGCAGCTGACGGAGCAAGAGGCAACGCGCCGCTGTCGTAGCCGACGTTTAGCGGCGCGGTACGGACACGGTGAAGATGCGTCAGCGCAGGCCGCCCCGGATGGAGAAACGGCGGGCAGTGACTAAAAATGCATGCAGAAAGCGCAGTCTGTGTGTGTGTGTGTGTGTGTGTGCATGTGGCATCTGCAGTGAAGGCTCGGCAGACCCCGTCGGCGCACTTGCATCGGTGTGTTCTAGTATGCGTATTGCTTTGTATCCGTACTCTCCTCATCCACCCCAACTATCGCCCGCCAAGTCCACCTCGCGCTCACCCCCCTCCCTCTCCTCCTCCTCCTCCTCCCGTCATCTTTCAGTAGGAGACTGACGTAGACGCCTATAGCGTGCGTGCGTGCTGCGTCAGTGGCCTGCCGCCACCACCCCCGCCTGTGCCGCCCTTGGTTTTCGCGCCGCCCTCCTCAGCAATTCTGAAGCGAGCACACCCACACGTGTAGATGAGCGCCCACATTGTTTTGCGGACACTACACAGTGGCTTCAGCACGCACGTTCGCACGTCTTCAAAGGGCTCAGACGCGCCGCCGCTGCTCACACCTCCCACCCCTCCCCCGAGATGCCAGCTGCGTACAGTGCAGGGCCCTTTCCTCTCCCCTTGTGCTCCCCTCCCATCCCCAGCATCACCACAACAGCCACCACTCCCCCTCCCTCTCCACCGCTCTATCCCGCCTTTTGCCATCCAACGTGGCTCGTAAAAGACGTGAGGTGGCTGCATTGTGTGCTGTGCCTCTGCCTTCCCCTCCCTACACGCTCGGCAACCCCGGCACACGGACGCTTGCTCGATCCCCCTCTCCCTCCTGCTGCCGGCGGTTCCCATCACCATCTCAGGGTTACCCACCCCTCCACATTACGCCAATCATAGGCTCGTGTACTTGTGCGAACATATAGGCTCTCCTGTCCTGCGCGTTCCACCAACACTGCCCCATACCCTTCACCCACCCTCTGCTGGACATTGCCGGGCAGCTGCTCTCGCGCTCATTTCTCTTGTGGCCTCCCTTTCCTCTCTCCCTTCCCTCCCCTCCCCTCCCCTCCCCTCCTCACTGTATCGACCCAGCGGCAGCACCATCAGCGTCATGCATGTCTCACTCGAACGGCGCAACATCTACGAGCTGGGGGAGGTGCACTCGCGTATCTATGGCCTCAAGGCGGCCGCAATCCCCACCACGGTGAAGCTGAACCTCAGCCACAATCATCTCCGTAACCTGCAGCGGCCCTTCGCGCACTCCAGCCAAGGCGACGTCCGTGTTGCTGCTGATACCGATACGGCGGTGTCTTCGTCTTTAGGTACGGCATCGGCCGGCGCGTCGCACATGTCGCTGGAGGAGGAGAGCAGCGCGCTGCGCCCCTTCACCTCCCTCACACATCTCCTGGTCAATCACAATCAGTTGTGCAGCTTAGTGGGGCTGGGCGGCGCAGCTGATACGCTGACTGTTCTTATCGCCACGCACAACGCGCTCACATCCGTGGATGGCATGCAGGCGTGCAGGCGATTGGCTTACGTGGACCTCTCCTACAACTCCATTGAGTCGCTGCAGGGGCTTCCGCTGATGCTCGCGACACCGTCTCGGGAAGCTGCCTCTCTGAATAGCCCCACCGCATATGATGTTCTTCATAAAGTGGCCTCGGAGAGCACAGCCGAGCCCTCGCACGGGGGGGCATCTGCCCTGGAAGGTGTCGCCCTAGCTGCGGAGCTGATAGCTGATGGCACGGCGGCGAAGGAAAGCGAAGAAATTGCCTTTGAGCACGTCGACGGTGACGACAACGAAGGTCATACGCCTATCTCCACCGCGTCTATCCCTATCAGCCTCCAGTCCTCGGTGGGTGCAGAAACGCATCAGCGCTCCCACGCGCCTGGCGGGGCCGGGCATCCAAACCACCACTACCGTACCTGCTGCTCACGTCAGCAACAGCAGCAGCCACCCTCGGATCGGTCTCTAGGAGGCGCCCGCAGCTTCGCGACGCGTCCGTCGCGAAGCGCCGAGACGTCGATCCAGCTTGACGTGGGCGAGACGACCATCTCGCTTAGCGCCTGCGCGTCGGCCGCCACTGGGGCGCATGCGTACTCTCAACCGGTAGCAGCACCTGCAGCGGCGGATGCCTCTCCGCTGTTGCCTGGCGCCAAGTCAGGCTCTGGCACCGTAGACAGCGACAAGGTCGGCGTCGTGCTCATCCTTTCGCACAACCGCCTGCGTGGGCGTTCTCTGCCGGGGATCGTGTGGGTGGAGTCGGCAGACGCTGAAATCGGAACTGCACAGGGTGGAGCGCCCTCGTCAACGCACCCTCTTCTGCGCCCGTGGTGCACGGCTCTGACGCACCTGGATCTGTCGCACAACTACATCGAAGACGCTCGTGATGTTCGCCGGCTCTTCACTCCGATACGCTGGCCTTCCTCCCCTTCCCCTTCCTCCGCTGCCGCCGTCACGTGTGCCCCGGCACTAGCCCGCCTGCGGTGTCTCGATATGAGCGGCAACCCATGCTTGGTGAACGGATCGCTGGCGGATGAGCTCGCGAGGTCAGCGCGGCGGCCGACGATCGAGCCGGCAAGCGACCGCCAGAGCGATGAAGCGAGAGAGCAGCAGCGGCCCGTGAGGACAACCGTGGGGGACGACGACAGGTCTGTGCTATCGTCTGTGCAGTTTCGCTTGAACTACGCCTCTCGCACGCTGAGTGCCGCGTTCCGGGGCCCCTCGCCTTTGGCGAGTGCAGCCGCCTTTCCGAGCCTGGCCGCTGCGCAACGTTCCATGGATGCCCTTCTGACCTCCCTCGCCGATCGTTGGCAGTGCACCGCGCCATCGTCGTCGGCGCCGGCCACCGCAACGATGTTCTCTCTCTTCTCCCCTGTGGACGCCCGCGTTGTTGTGGAGAAGGCACCGCAACCGTGTACCGTTCACTTGCGTGGCGGCGAGCTTACTGTGTTGGCCGCAGCGCTCCAGCAGCGCGGTGCTCGCCTGGGTGAGATGCTGGAGGTGCCGGCGTCGGCGCCGGGCCTTTATGCGAAGCGCGCTGCCGTGTCGCCAACGCCGAACAGAGCAGGCAGCGGTCACAGCCCACCTCCCTCTAGCAACTCACGCAACGGGGGCGACGCACACACGGCTGTGGCGATGGCCGCAGGCGCAGATGCCTCTCGTGCCATCTTTCTCACGCCGCCGCCTCGATGGACCCGCGATACTTCCGTCGGTGTGGACGCCAGCGTCTTGAGTAGCGGGGGCGGCCCGTCGCCGCCAGCGGCGCAGCAGCCGGCGACACGGATGGCTCAGTCCTCAGCGCCGCCTACGCCACCGAGAGCGGCAGTTGTGGAAGCATCACAGGACGCTCTGAGCACCTCCAGCAGTAGCTGCCGAGCGGAAACGTCGACGGTGGGATACCGGCTTTTCCAGGGTCGGGGCCATCAGCGGCAGCCGGGGCCTGTCGCCGACCAGAGTGCCAGGTACAGTGGAACTGCAGTGGCGCACCTTGATGTCACCGCCGGCAGTGGCACGGCAGCAGTCTCGCACGCCGCAACGGCGTCGCTCTCTGCAGATGCGGTGGAGCTGCAGCTCCTGCGCGCTGAAGTTGTTGAGCTGCGCCGTCGCTATCGTGAACTTCAGCGCCAAACTCACGACCAGACGTGCGTGCTGCAGCGCCAAGAGACCACGATACGAGAGCTGAAGAAGACGGCAGCACTCGCTCAGCAGGAGGCGCAAGCTGAGTTGAGCAAGGCGCAACTCGAGATCCGGCGGCTGCATGCACAGGTGCAAATGCTGAACGATTTAGCGGCACAGGCGGCACCGCCTCAGCCGACTTTGTCCGTGCCGCTGCAGTTGCCGCCCTCGAACGGCTTGTGAGCCTGTCGCGGTGCACACATGGTACTGAGTGTGTCTGTGTGTGTGGGGGGGGGGGGGGGGGCGGCCATGGTGTACGCTGAGATGGGAGGGAGGAGCACGAAGGCTGCCCATCGGTGCCCGTCTCCTCGACGCCATACCCGTTCCCCCACTCCCCATATTTCAACCGCTGACTTCTGTGCGCAGCCGTCGTCTCTCTCTCGGCACACCCCCATCCAGCACCCAAAGTCAAGTGCAGCTGCAGCCCCACCACTACTACGCACACATAGATACGCCTCACATTTGATATGACGTACGGATGTGCGTGTCCTGTGGGTTTGGAGGACAGACCACAGGATGGTCGCATCTCTACAGGGGGAGGGGCGCAGCCTCTAGCGGACACCCATAACGCGCATGGGTGTTCAGCGCTTGTCTATGAAGGCGGGAGGGAGAGGCAACGCCGACCTCCGCTTCTGCTTCTCTCTATGCGTGCGTTCCACTTCTATCTGACCCCTCATCATCCTCACTACCACCATCCCGTTGCACATGCACTCTCATGCAACATGGGCATGGCACCGCCTGCACGCCGTCTCGCTCCCTCTCTTAGCATCTCTCCCTCGCCACCTACGTACCCCTCCCCTATACCCACAGATTAGCGGTTGCTCCCCGACGTCGTCCGCCCTCTGTCGCCCGGACCCCTCCCTCTTCTGCGTAGGACACGAAGGTCGGCAAGGACACCAACGCACACGGCTGTGTTCGAAAAAATGGGGCGCACTATGATGGACTACAACGTGCACGAGGGCCACCTCGAGGCCATGGTACACGGCTACCGCGACGCCCTTCTCCGCGTCGACGAGTACAACAACCTCTGCCAGTGCGACAACCTCGGTGACATGAAGAGCCAGCTGCAGATCACCGACTATGGCAACTTTCTGCAGCAGGAGGGCACGCTGACCTCCCGCATCATCGTCGATCGCGCGCAGGAGGTGCTCTTAAAGCAGTTCAAAGAGCTGCGCTCCTGGGCGGAGCCGCCGCTCTGTCAGTTTCTCGACTTTATCAGCTACGAGTACATGCTGTCGAACGTGCTGAAGCTGATTGTGGCGAAGCGCAGCGGCCGCGCCAACCTCGAGCTGCTAACCAAGTGCCACCCCCTCGGCGTCTTTCCGGAGATGCCGACGCTGATCGCTGCCTCGGACGTGCAGGAGATGTTCGAGGTGGTGCTCATCGACAGTCCGGTGGGCCGCTTTTTCAGCGCCGAGGGCGGCTTCGAGCGCGACTTGGATGAGCTCTCGGTGGAGTACATCCGCGGCATCCTCATGAAGAACTACTACGAGCAGTTCTACGACTTCTGTTATAACCTCGGTGGGGAGACGCGCGAGGTGATGTGCCCGCTGCTGGACGCCGAGGCAGATCGCATGGTTCTCACCTTCACTCTGAACACCCTCGGCATGCGAGAGATCACGCCGGTGGACCGCCGCAAGGTGTTCCCGAGCATCGGCTCCCTCGTCGACATCCACGATGACATCGCGGAGAGCGAGAACGAGGATCAGCTGCGCGATCGCCTACGCCGCTTCGCAAATTACTTTGAGCTGCTCGACGAGGGCAGCCGGGCAATGGACTCAGCGTGCAAGAAGTCGCTGGAGCGGCGGTTTGTCGAGATGTCGGTGGTCATGTACAACGACGCTATGACGCGGCAGTTTCAGTACGGTGTCTTCTACGCCTACGTGAAGCTGAAGGAGCTGGAGATCAACAACCTTCAGTGGATCGCCGACTGCGTCGTGCAGCAGATGCGCAGCCGCCTGCACGAGTACGTGAGCACGGTGCCGTACGCTCAATAGAGCAAGAAGAGGCACTGCTAGCCCACCCACACCCGCACCTCTGTGGGGATGCGTGTTTGTTCCAGTAGAACTCTACGAGTTTCTCACGTTGCACGTGTTCCTCTTGCCTTTCCCTGTCTCGCCTCCCTCCCCCCCCTTCTGCGGCGATGGCAGTGACGGTGGTCTGTGCTTCGGTGAAGTGTCGCGGCCGGGTTGATGTTCGTGTCGACGCTTTCCCCCTGGTCTGTCCGTTGCTGCCGCACGGTCTCTCTCCATGTCTGTCTCGGTGATGACGGCGCCAGCGTGTGCGCCTCTCTGTCGTGAGTGTGCCCGTCTGTGTCTGTGTGTCTTGTCGATCCTCGCCCGTTAAGCAGGACAGAGCAGAGGCGCCAATACGGGGAGCGGCACGCGCGCCCTACTCTCTTCCCTCTGCGTCGCCGTCCCCTTATGAGCTTGTCGGATGGGTGCGCTGTGCCTGCAGTTGCTCGCGCCGGCTCATGAAGCTGAAGAGCCGCAGCGCGCGAGAGAGATGATAAGGCAGTGGGGCGGCAGAGCTGGTCGGCATGGAATGTCACCGTGTATGCAGTCTCCCCACCCCACCTTGCCGGGTGCTCTCTGTGCTCCACCCTTGTCAGAGAAAGAGTCCCACACGCACGCACCCACACCCCCCAACCTCCCCATCTTCCTCTATCGCCCCCACACGCGTAAGAACGATGGAGCGGCACCAGCCCCAGCACCAGCGCACACCCACCCTTCTCACCTTTTCAGCTTCGCCATCTCACCGTCACGCACACCGACTTCGTCACAGGCACGATCATGAAGTCGTTCTTTTCCAAAATCACGTCAATGCTGAAGACGAGGCGGACGCCGCTGGCGCCGTGCGACTGCTCCGACTTCATAGAGGCCGCGCCAGCACAGCCGTCCCTGACGCATCTGCGCGGCGTCGTCGCGGCCCGTCACTTCCACGGTGCCCCGCCGCCGGCCTCCGCCGTGGAGAAAGCGCGGCGCGACTTCGTCGTTCGCAGCACCGTGTTCGATCTGCAGTACCGGTGCGGTGCCGGTGGGCGGTGCACATGCGCTGGCGCGCCGACGTGTCGCTTCCCACAGTGCTTCACCATGCGGCCAGTGACGAAGGGCGCCGAGGTGCTGGCGGAGCGCCAGGTGTACGAGGTTGAGGACGCCCCGGCGCCGGAGATACGTGCCTTGGTGGCCCTGGCTGCCGAAGAGAAGCTCGAAGAGGTGGTGAAGGGTATCCAGCACACGGTCGACGCGCATCTGAAGGCGGGCGCTCGTGGGCGCGGCCTCGAGGCACGCTTCATCATCGATGGCTCCGACGGTCATGAGTTTACGCCGGCCACGCCGAAGACCGGCACCGACAGCATCCACGCCGGCGCCAACCCGCTCCGCGAGGACGAAGATCTGCGGGAGGAGATCACCTCCCTGTACCTCTGGCGCGCTGCCCTGCTGGTCAACCTGCGCCGCGACGAGCAGGCCGTGTCCTCGCTGCTCAACCTCGCGTTTGCGGTGGAGCAGAAAGACCGCACGCGGCTCTACGGCGCCGCCGCTGCGTGGGCGGTGCTGAACGACATGGAGATCATCTACTACCGAAGCCTCGTCAAGAGTTGCAAGCCCTTCGATCAGGCTGTGCACTTCGCGACGGAGCGGCCGCTGCTGCTGGCACGCGTGTTCGAGGCAACCAGGGGCGACGACTACCACACGGACTACTGCACCCACGTCGTCTTCTCCAAGGAGGTGACGGCGACGGTGACTCGGGCGCAGACGGCGCAGATGCACGGCGACTTCACCGAGGACCCCATGCGCAGCCTGTGCCTGCCGCTCACCATGCCGTACTACCGCTTTCGCGTAGACGAAGAGTTCTGGAAGCGCTTCTACGCGCTGCTCTGCATGCCGCCGGTGCCGCCGCCGACGCCGGAGGAGGCAAAGGCGCAGGCGATCGACCCAGCTGCGGAGCTTGGCCTGACGCCCAACTACATCCTCGACGCCGTGGGCCGCAGCATGATGCTGCACCACCTCGTCACGTTCGCCGACGTGCGCGACAAGGAGATCGACACCGGCGTCGTTGTGGATCGCGTGAAGGAGATGAAGCTTCTCGACCTGCAGCCGCACCCGTCCGACTACGCCCCGGTGCTGACCACTAGCGAGATGCACGTCGCGGCGACCCGGATGAAGGAACTGCTCGTCGTTGTCCGCTCCTTCGAAGCCAAAGAGCAGGAGCGGCTGTCCGGCGCAGCGGCGGCGCAACGCCTGCAGCGTGCGCAGAGCAGCAACGACGCACCCAACCCCAGCGCAGCCCCACCAGCGCCGTCGCCCATAGAAAAGTAAGGGGGGAGGCGGCGGGGACAGCGGCGATGCCTCTCTCTTGCTCGCTACCTAGCTTCGGGTGGCGGCTGTGTGTGTGCAGGTGTGCACCGACAAATACACGCGTATAGCGCCCAGTGACAAGGAAACGCATGAAATCAAGACATGCCGGCAGCCTTCGGCGCCGCGCCTGCGCAGACCCCCACCCTTCGGCGGCCCAACGACGAAAGACGCGGCCACACCACCCCAACAGGCGCCCCGACCGCCCCACCACCCGCACAAGCCCTCACCCCCTCCCCCCCCCCGCTATCGCCCCGCTGCCGAAAGCTGCCTGCACGCCCCCGGCCCCCTAAAGGGCCCGGCCCGGGCGCGGGGGGGGCCGGGACAAACGAGCCCCCCCCACCTCAGCCAACACCCCACCGCCGCCGCCGGGCATACGCCAGCCCCGGCACCCAACCACGCCATACCCTTAAGGCGAGCCGGAGGGGGTGGCCGCGCCCTGGCCCGCGGCCAGG
>NC_018232.1:417012-417693 GCF_000227135.1 Leishmania donovani | reverse complement strand
GTGCGGCCTACCCCGTCAAGCCATGCAGGAAGGCTAAGGTGCCGTCGCGTGCTCGAACGGCCTCCAACGTAGGTTGCTGGGAGTAGCCCAGGTGTCGCCGCACCGTTTCGATCGTTGCATGCCTGGCTGGTTGCATCATGTCCTCCTTTAGGACCCCCTTCCCGATCTGCGCCAGATGGTGGGCCACTGCTTTGCGTACTGGGGCCAGCTTCAGGTCCGGGTCGACGTCCTTGAGCGCGCCCCGCCCGCCTCGTCTTATTCTTGGCCGCTGCGAGGTCCTTGCACGAGGTCTGCTTGCTCGTCCGCTGGCTCGGTCGGTGCCGCCAGCGTCAAACCGTCCTGCCTGCTGAGGCGGGATGCCACCGGGTACGGGCCTCACGAGGTGGTTGGCCCTGACCCTCCTCTGTAGGTCAGACCCACCGGGCACGTGTGGCGCCCGATTTGGAATCTCGCTGCCCATCAACCGGTGCCATCCTGCCGTGCACTGCTGACCATTCCGGCGATTCCTCGGTGTTCATGGGTTGCCCCCGATCAGCACACAGCGGCACGGGGGTGTCAGCGCGCTGTGCATCGTTGCGTAGCGGGACACGATTGGTCGACGCTTTTCAGGTCCTCCTCGCGACGCTCAGCCATGAGTTGCCTCGGATTACTCCAGCGGGACGTTCTCCTCGGTGTCAAACC
>NC_018232.1:398691-416308 GCF_000227135.1 Leishmania donovani | reverse complement strand
TGCCAGGATCTTCGGCCCGTTAGTGCCTCTGCTGCCTAGTCCGCCCTTCACCCCCGAAGCTGTGCAAGACGGCGTCTGAATTCGCCTGCTGCCGGACTCGGTGCACCCAACATGCTTGACAACGGTGGCGGTCTCTGTCGGGGTGGTGACTGGTGAAGCGATGAGCCGAAACACTCGTTCCGTTGAGCTGGCGCATCGTCTGCAGGAAGAGAGGGGAGGAGAGAGTGCATTGCAGCTGCCACGCTGTGCGAGCAGAGGACAGGATAGACGCCAGAGGCCATGCAGGCAAGGAGGGGGTGAGTTTTCGGATCATGAGAGCGTAAACATCGCGGCCCTGTACCTGGGCCCCCAGGAGACGGCATGACGCGTTTTCATCGACAGCGGCCACTTGCCCAGTCCGTACAAGGCCCAGCAGCGTGCGAGCGACCTCTGACTTCCCGCCTCACCACCCCGCGGCGATTCGGAAGCACGGGTTGGGGGGAGGGGGTTGCCGGCGGCCACTCCCCCGATCCTCGACGCCCAACCGAGTGGAGAATGATGAACCAAATGTTTCGTCTTTTTCAGGAAAGAGACCGCTGAGCGCATACACAAGCGCACGCCTGCACACACAGAGAGAGTGCGTGTGCGTGTGGGTGCCTGCGTGATGCACATGTACCACCCTCGTCGAAGAACGAAGCCAAGCAAGGGGTGGTGGTGGTGGAGGGGGTCGTGGGCGCAGCTCCAAAAATGTGCGAACGCCCACAGAATGAGAAGAGACGCCCACGGAGAGCAAAATGCAGACATCAGGGCGAGGGAGGGGAGGGGGAAGAGCGGCAGAGGTGCGCAGGATGACGAATGGACAACGTGGCCACACGCATCGCATGCGAAGAGAGGGGTCGAGAGCAGGAGAGCGGTATCCAGCACTCGCTCACGCATTTTACATCTTGCGCCGTGAGGAAGTATAGGAGTCGTCGTCTTCGGCGGCGGCGGCGCCATCTGGGATGACACACCTGACCGAGCAGGCGGAGTTGTAGTAGTTCAGAGCCGAGGTGAAGCGCCTGCTGCGACCTGTCGTCCATCGACTTCCCTGCTGGCGCGCATAACGAGGGGCTAGCAAACGCGGCTGGCGACGTGTTCAAGGTGGCCGCCGCCTACAGCACGCCAGCCCTCAGCGCATTCTTCTTCGAGTCCAGCGTGTCCGTCTTGATCTTGCTCATCAAGACAAGGTTGGCGGCGCTCATCTTGCTCGACGGCGCCGTCTCCCACATGCAGCGCTCGCGTGGCTGCAACTCGAGCGGCAGCCCTTGCCAGCGGAGACACGCGATGGGCAGCATGATGACCGCCCCCAGGGCGATGCCGCCGATGAACAGGAAGAGAAAGATGGAGAAGTTCTCCATGACACCGTCGCTGCCGTCCCGCGCCTGCGCACCACCTGCGCCCAAAAAGACGGAAAGCGCTACATGAGCAGTGAGGCCGCGGTGATAACGCATCGCGCCGGGCAGAGAAGACATGAAAGCCACACAGAATAAAGCAATCACCAGTGTGCGTGCGCGAAGTTTGTGCGCGGCGTGCGCCACTGTGTGTACACGTGCAGGTGTGCGTGAGGCGATGGGCGGAGGGGAGGCGGGAAGAGCAGGAGAGATCGAGTTGTTGTAGTCACGCAGAGAGACCGAGAGAGCCTCCCCCTTCCACGCACGCGTGCATGGGCGTTGTGGGCGCCGTGAGATGCACGCGCGCGCAGAGCAGGCTGTGTAGTCGTCGGGCAGGAAAGCCTCCCTGTGGCATGCAAGGAATGCACAGGCACGCCCTCCTGCCCTGTAGAATTTCGAAGTGGCCTTGTGGGTCTGTGGACGCGTATGCATGCTCTGTAGCCCGTGACATGATCGCGTACACGTACGCACACACACCGCGCTGGGGAGGGGGCAGCTCAGAGATAAGGAAGAGAAAACAAAAAAAGACAGCGTCGGTGGTCGTCGCCGTCGATTGAAGTGGATGGCACTCACAACGCCATCAACACCGTTATGTCCTCCCTCTCACTTGTTGTGCACGGTCGGCATCGCCCCCCCCCCTCCCCGACTTCCTCAGTTCCAGTACGCCTGCCGCCGTCATTGGCCACGCTGCGCAGCGTGGCCAGCAAGAAGCCGTACACGGCGTGTGGTCGGCAGAGACGCAATTGCCGTCATGGCACAGTCAGCTCACCCTTGTGCTGCTCGCTGCATACGGCACAGCTCAGTGCGCGGTGGACCATCTGCAAAGCCCCGGCGAGCCCAAGGCGGGTGCGTACCGGATCTGGCGGCTCGCCAAGGCTCTGGGCACGGCCACCACATGTACGCGGCTGCACACTTGCGCACAAGGGAGAAAGGGGTGGACCTGCACCGGCACTGCCGGACGGTCTGTGTCTCAGCGCGCGTTGCCAGTCAGCTGCCTCTTGCAGCCAGGCAGCGCACCGCGCAGAGCCCCAAGTACGTCTTCCAGTCAGTGCGCGCAGAACGTGTCGCACGGCCTCAACGGACGTCCTTGAAAGTCCATGACGGCGTCCTCATACAATCGTGTTGGGTCTCGAGAGTCAACAACAGCGGTGGCGTCACGCTAGCCAAGGAGCACGTACTCCTCATCCTCGTCTGCCGCGGCCGACCTCGAGCGAGGCGCTGCGCGGCATAGCGGTAAGCGCGACGCTCCCAGCACGCCGGGGCTCGCGGGTGGTCAGGTTGACCTGCACAGCCGGCCAAGGGCAGCGCTGCGACGGCACAATAGGTCATGCCGCACCTCATCGCGCACAAAGGCCACATCTGCAGCGCCTCGTCCAGCTGCCCGCGCACCCGAAGCACGTGCAGGACACCGTGTATGTGCACGATTCCATGGGTGGGAGCGGAGTAGGTGTCGGGCGGGACAGCGTGGAAGGGCCCCCGTGCTGGCGACGTAGCAGGCGGGCACCTCCGCTGCGAGCCGGTTGGGCAGCCGTGATTGCTAGCGTCATAGCCCTCCTTGCGTGCCGGTAGCCGCGATGCACAGCACAGGATGCAGCCGGTGACCGCCAGGTAGCGGAGGAGCAAGCGCTGCGCATCGAACTCATCTGCGGACGACGGCAGCCCGCAAAGATTCACCTCCGAATAGCATACGTGGGCCAGTCGACAACTGCCGATGCCCGCGGGCGCCTCATGGATCGGAGGCACTTCGTCGCTGCCGATCGCTACGCGCTCCGGATCCGTTGCAGCCACTGTGGCGTTGCTGCTGCCGAAGTGAGGGGCGTTCTCTCAAGCATCGCAGTCCGCCACACAAAACCATCGCGCACGTCGTCACAATCCGCGCACTCAGCGATGCACCACAAAGGATGCCGTGTTACCTCTCTTTGCTGGGCAGCAGGTGTGTGACCGTCGGTCGGCCTCCGAGATGCGGTGCGGCACTGATATCAACGCCTGCGTGAATGAGTGCCAGAGAACTGGAATGAAAAGACGTACGCACGGATGCAGCGGGGGGCCCGTGTCGTCGTGAGCGACACGCGAGACTTGCTCTGGTAGTGTGGGTGCGCGTGTGTGTGTACGTGGTCAAAGAGAGGGGCATGTGAGGGAGAAAGGCAGATGTGCGCACGCAAAGAAGTGCCACGAGGGTGGAAGAGGAAGGGGACGACAACGTTTGGTGCCGCATACGCCCATGGATGTCGGTGTGCGCCATTATACTCGCACGCGCACACACGCACATCCACACAACGGGGTAGGTGAAGCCACACATCTAATTTCGGCTCGCGCCTTGGCAGAGCGCCCGGTCACATATCTCCACACGGCACGCAGCCCTCTCTCTCTCCACGGCAAGGTGAGAGAGAAAAAAGGTCCCTATGAGATGACGGCCATGGAGCAGCAGTAACCGCGGTGTGATGGCTGGTGGCAGTTCAGTGGTCTGCCTATCAACACAAGGCTACAATATATATATATATATATATATATATACTTGTCATCACCGCCATCAACGTACATTAAGTTAGAGGGGGCACGCACACATGCAGATATATATATATATGTGTATGTGTGTGTGTGTTGTTCGCCAATGCACCACAGGCATGCCAGCACATCAGTCAGGGAGTCAAACAAAAAAAAATGGGAGCTGGCGGTGCATCCCTCCACCCACCACACCCACACGCATACACATATATACACATATGCATATAGATAGACATGAGCACGCATGTCCGCATCCTGCCCTCCACCGTGGCGGGTGAGCAGAGGGGCAGAGGCAGAGAGACGGTACAAGAGAGTCAAGAAACACAAAAACAGAAGACGGAAAACACACAAACGCCCACGCACACAGAAGCACATGAATGAGAGACATACACTGCCCCTCCCCCCTGCACGGACGCACGCGCGCGCGCGAGATACAGAGAAGGGGGAAGGAGGGGCGTGGAGCGGTTGTGTGGAGCGGAAAATGGAAAAGGAGGGAGGGAGGGAAGGAGCCCAGCCCGGTGCACCAGCGCAGTAACGATGCAGACAACGGTACACACACACGCACACATACACATAATACACATACACACAGAGAGAGGAGGAAGGGAGTCCCCAGCGAAGAAAGGTCGAACGGAAGCATCGATGCAGCGACGCACGCGCGCACAAGAAATACATGCAAAGCCCAAACACCGCAGATGCGGTCACAGCCGCATCCCCCGCTTGTCATCACTTCCGTCAGCTCAGCAGCTGCAGGATCTGCTGCACTTGGTACTCCTGCAGCCCTTCGACTTCGTCCTCTTCCTCCTCCACAATGACCGGGGCGCAGCTGCCGTAGAGGTCCATGTCGTCTGAGGGCAAGTAGCCACTACTGCCGGCACCGTTGTCGTGGTGGCCAGCGCCGTCGCCGTCGCCCGTCTGCGAGGCGGCGGCAGCGAACACCTCGTGGTATGGAAAGCCACGAGGAAAGTGTACGGCGTCCATCGGCTGCAGGGCGGCAACGACGGAGCCGCCACCGTCGTTCTCGTCATAGCTGTTGTCGCCTGTCGCCGAGGCGGTGGCTGCTACCGGACTTTCGAACGATACGCCCTTCGACACGGCCATCGAGTAGGGTGTGGAGGTGAAGACGGTCGGGTGGATGAAGGGGGACGCACACATCGGCAGTGGCTGCTGCTGAGCTCCCTCTTCCTCTCCTCGGTGCAGCTGTCGCACCGCCTCGGCCACCTCTTCCGCCGTGATCGCATCACTGTATGTATCAACGGTGTGGTGTGGTTGAATGATGCCAAAGAGGCACGGCTGCGTGCGGGTGGCGTCGAGGGACTGCTGATCGTGAATGGGATTGCGAGCCTGACTGGTGCGTGTGTTGCGAAGCTGATTGAGTTCAGTGTCGTCGAAGCCGTGCACGTCCTTGGAGCGTAAGAAGTCGAACGCGCTCGGCGTGTGCACCTCGTTGCGGAAGAACTCCACCATCGCCTTGGCGCTGCCGCTCTCCACGAACTCCACGAAACCAAAGCATAGCTGGTCGAACTTGAGGTTGTGCGCCGCCAGCGCCTCCGCTGAGCCGATGCGCGTCGTCTCCTTGTCATCGTGGCACAGCCGGACTTTGCGGAAGTCGCCAAAATGCAGCAGCAGACGCCGGACCTGGCCGGCGCTGAGGCAGGAGGGCAGTTTCGTGATGTACACCGTCCGCTCCGTCATCGTGGCGTCCGACCGCTCAGCGGAAGTGGCGGCAGCGGTGGGGGCGCCGGAAGCAGCACTAGCCGTGGCAGACGTGGAAGCAGGCGCAGAGAGCGTCGGTGTTGCAGGCAGCATGGCAGCAGCAGACACAGTTGGATTGGGAGGCATGCCGGGCTGCGGCGCCGCCGACAGCAGCCGCGATCCCCAGTTGAAGCGCATGCTCGGGTGCTGCGGCGTGAGGCCCAGCGAGCGCAGCGCGCTGCTGATCGCCGTGCCGGCGGAGTTGCTGTCCGCCGAGAACTCGGAGGCGCCCTGGGTGTAGTCGCTGGCCGGGCTGGTCAGCATCACCTGCGGTGGCACGGCGCAGTTCGGCCCCGCAAGCGGCGTGCTCTGCTTCACCTTCCAGTCGCTGGTGGTGCTGTACGACTTCGAGACGACGCGGCGCGGCGTCGGTCGCGCACTCGGGGTCACGAACTGCGACTTCTTCGCACTTGCGTTGACGCTGCTGCCGCCGTAGCCCTTTGCCGAGTGCGTGTGGTTGGCCGCCTCGGCAGGCACCTCCAGCGCGTCGTTGCGCGGCGTGCAGGCACCGCTGTGGTGCTCTCCTCCTCCAGCAGCGGCTACGGCAGCGGCGCTGAGAGTGCTAGTCACCGGGCTGCTGCGCTTCATGTCCATGCCGCGGAACTCGCACACGAAGCGCTCGTACTCCTCGCGCACCGCGTCCTGAGCGTAGGTTCGGGGGTCGAGAGAGCGCCAGACGCTCACCATCTCATGCAGCGCATCCATCAGCGTGATCCAGGGGCGGTGCTGCTGTTCCTCAGCGAGGCTCGACGGCACGTTCGGCTCGCGGCACAGAAACTCTCTCGCCTCCCGCAGCTCCCTCTCGCAGTTTCGGAAGAGCGTCGCGGCAAAGCACAGCGGCGTCTTGGGCAGGTACGTGTACTGGTAGAGGTAGGCGCACTGCACCGCGGCGACGATGCGGGTCTGGCGGGCCGCCTCGGTGTCGGCCACGAGCATCATCAGTGTACGGCCAATCTGCTGGAGAAAAAGAACGCCCTTGCGGACGCTCAGCGAGGCGTCTGCCGGCGTTGCCGGGGCGGTGCGCACGCGAATGCCTAACGTGCTGTGCAGCGTGCGGAGGGCACCAGAGAGCGGACTCGCGAGGATGGTGGAGTGGTCTCCCATGGAGAGCAGCACGTCCCGCAGAACCGCCGCCAGCTTCCTCGCTTCTGCCTCGCCGCTCTCCGCACACAAGACGAGCGCCGCCATATCCGCCGCAAGCTGGCTGTCATTCAGAGACTTGGACCGCAGCTGCTTCTCAACGGACTCGAGCAGGGCGGCCGCGGAAGAGATGCCGGAAGCGGGGCTGGGAGACGATATCGACCCGCGAGGCGTGGACGCCGTCGCCGCCGTTGCGGTGTAGGCGCTGCCTGTGATGCTGCTGCCATTGCCGGGCGCGGCAGAGCTGGCGAAGGCGGGACTCGTCGTGCGCTTAAGGAAGCGGGCCACGATGGGCCGCCGCTGCCCGTGCGGCACGAAATCGTTCATCTTTTCTGCCGCCTCCATCGCCATCCCTTTGGAACCGAAGACGGCGACGCCGCTGCAGCGCAGTTTACCGTCCACCGAGACGGGTCGCGGCAGCAGCTCCGAGTTCAGGGCCCCCATCGGGTAGAACATCTTGAAGAGCGACTTGGGGGTGGTGCCGTAGGCGAGATTGTGCACCCCGACAAGGTACACTTGCTCACCTGCGTACTTCTGCAAAAAGTGGTGGTCGATGGAGTCGTAGGTGGCGGTGGAGTTGGCGCCGGCGTCCAGCGCCGGCGTCGTGGTGCCGGCGGACGCGATGGACTCGAGCCCGCCGGAGAGGGGAGGCACCGCCACGACGCTCGCAGGGAAGACGTCGCTCGGGTCGGATGCATCCCTGTGGCGCGACTGTGGCGGTGTTGGGCGGCCACTGGGCCTTGGACTGGTTGCCTTTGCAGAGGACAGCGCGCCGCCTCGAAGCGGCTCGCTGCTCTGAGAGCGTGGGGGCAGTGGAGAGCCGGACAGCGGCGTCGCCTCGTGATCGGGGCCGCAGTAACGGACCACGAGCGGCTGGTGCTGGCCATGGGGCACAAAGTCGTGCACCTTCTCCACGCCAACCATGGCGAAGTCCTTACGAGTGAAGAAGACGACGCCAGCGCGCTGACGCACCGCGAGAAACGCCTTGGCGAGTGGCTCCGGCATCATGCGCGGCTCCAGAACCTCGGCCGCGGAGGCCCCGGTGGGGAAGAAGATGCGACTCAGCTGCTTGTCGGTGGTGCGCGGGTGCAAGTGGAAGACAGAGACCATGTGAAGCTTCTCGTCATCACACTTTCGGTCGTAGAGTTGGTGCATGTAGGCCTCCGTCAGCTCCACCAGCTGCCGGTTATCCATCGCATCGCTCGCAGCGGAGGCAGAGGGGGAAGCAGGGGGAGGCGAGCTGCCGCTCTGCGAGGTGCCGTTGTTGCCAGCCGTTGGGCGAGTCGAGAAATCCATTGCCGGCTGGAACCACCGCTGCTGCGGCGGTGCCGGTGCGGCTGCGGATGGCATGGAAAAGAGTGTGCCGGCAAAGGCAGGGGTAACGCGGAACTCCTGCGCGTCCGGGTTGAGAGTAATGGAGGAGCCCGTCTTGGCAGGCGTGGTGGGCTTTGTGAAGGTTGCGTCATTGCTGGAAGTCACCACAAAAGACGGCAGGCGCTTCGTTGTCGTGGCCGTCTCAGCCGCGCCGCTGCACGGAGTGTCGTGCGATGAATCCTCTGCCTTGCTGTACATTGAATGTGGGCAGCGCTCACTGCAGCAGCGGCTCTGGTGATGGAGGTAGGGAAGGTCGCCGCGTGTTCGGTGAATGGGGGAGGGGGTCTGAGCGGGTCGGATGCACTGGTGCGTGTGCACTTCCAGAACACAGAAAGACGGGCACAAGCACAGTGGCACAACACCGACGCGTGCACACGTGTGTGCTCTCTTCGCCTGTCGGGGCGGGGGCGGGGGCACGCAGAGCAACAAAAGAGAGTAAAGAAAAGCGAACAGAAGGGAAGCACTCAAACTAAAAGCCTGTGCGTGTACGCGTGTGTATACGTGTATGTGTGTGGAGGGGGGGGGAAGGCTGTGTGTGTGTGTGTGTATATATATATATGTGTGTGTTTTTGGGGAGGGGGGAGAAAGGTAAAAATACAAAATAGCGCGCGCAGGGAGGGTAGCACGGACAGCGCGACTGGAGCGCACAAGCACACACACGCAGAGAAGGAGAAATGGGGGAGAGGAAGAGGGCACACACGCAGACGAATATGCCGGTGCGCGTGTGTGCGCGTGCTTGATGGGAAGAGAGAGTTGTGTGTGTCTGTGTCTGTGTGTGTGTGTGTGTGTGTGCGTGCGTCTAAGCAAGAGAGGAGAAAGAAACACAACAGGGCACGGAGACGGCACGGACTTGAAGCACGTACAAACTCTTCGAGTGGATGCACGGGTATGATGTGTATGGTATTTATGGTGTGCGTCTGTCCATGTGCTACTAGCGGGGAGAGGAGAGGGACACACAACGCAGAAGAGGTACAAAATCAAACAGAGAAGGAAAGGGACGCGAGACCCGCAGCGTGTACACTCGTCTCGCGCGTGTGCGTGAGGGAGGGAGGGAGAGAGGGAGGTGGAAGTGAGCGACAGAGTCAGTGTGTACGTAAACAACGGAAGGAGGTGGGTGGGAGGGAGAGGGCCTCGATGTGTACACTGAAGTAAAAAAGAAAAGGGTCGACGAGAAGCACAAAGCCACGAGGGAGGGAGAGAGGGAGGGAGGGCAGGCCTGTTATTGTGCTACGAGCGTGTGCGTGGCGTATGTCCCGGTGTGCCTGTCGAAAAGGGCAGCACAACGCTGTAAACGAAACCGAGTGCGAGTTGTGATGGTGGGGGTGGGGGATGGGGATGGGGGAGTCGAGGCACACGCCCACACACACACACACACAAGCACGAAGAGAGAGAAAATGGAGAAGAGAGCACGCCGTGGAACAGTCTTGTATCTAAGCACATCCACACACCACTACGACAGCAGCACCAGTAGCAACGCCGCACGAAGGAGAAAAGTAGAAGCACTAGGGAGGGGGACTCGTAGGGGAAGGGAGGGGGGCAGAGAGAGAGAAGCCCGCAGGCGCACACTGCACGTAGACGAAGAATGGAAACAAGAGGGAAAAGCACGAAACCCGAATCACAAAACGTCGATGTGGGCGGAGGAAGGGAAAATAGGGGGCGGGCGGCGAGGGAAGAAGAGGAGGAGGGAGAACGTTCTACGAATACACTGAGAGAGACGGATGGCGAAACGGGTGGCGACAGTCACATACCCCTGCTCTCTTACGCCTCTTGAGTGCCGAGGGGATGGTAGAAGTAAGGGAGGAAGGAGGATGCAGCGTGACCAAGCGATGCGTTTGTGTGCGTGTGTGTGTGTGTATGTATATGTGTGCGTGTGCGTCTTTGTGTGTGTGTGTGCGCGCGCGTAGCCGGATGCGGCGCTGGTATCCCCTCCCTACGACGTGCGTGTGCGCGAGAAAGAGCTCTCGAGGAGAAACAAAATACAGAAACAGAGGAGAGGAGGGGGCGTGCAGTCTAACTATAAAACGACGAGCAAACAAAAGGGAAAAACGTACAGAGAAGAGACGCCGTCACGCCGCCACTCGCACAGTTTTCAGGCTGACAAGCCTCTGCGTCGGAGTGGGGAGAGAAGGGAGAGGAAGAGAGACGGAGACCGGGGGAAGGGGAGGGGGAGGAGGGGAGAGAGGGTGAACGTCCCCGGTCCGCTCACGCAACACAAACGGCACGGACGAAAGCGAAGAAAAAAAAGCGCGCGTCCCCTAGCCTTCACGGGAGGGGAGAGATGGCGCGGGACGGCGCACACGCTGCCCACGCTTCGCTCTGCGCGCAGACTCCTCCTTACTCAGAGAGGAAAAGGCGCGCAAGCACCAGATAGACAGGCAAATAAACACACACACACACACACGGAGCGAGCGAGCGGAGGAGGGGGTGGGGTGGGGCGGATAAGGGCGCGTGTGTATGTGGGGGGTGGAAGTCGGAGACACCAAACGGAAAGAAAGAGCACCCCAGAAACAACGAAAGATGAGACAGAGAGAGACAGGAGAAAGGGGGAATAACTCAGCTGCACACGTGTGCCTCCGTGGTGATGGTATCGCGTCCCGTTGCTTTTACTGTGTGCGTGTGTGCGTGTTTATGTGCTGGGGGCGAGGAGTGTGCTCTCACGTGAATGTATGTGCAACGCAACCCTCTCCGACGCGCTTGAAAGTGCGGTGTGTGCGCGTGACTGTAGTGTGTGTGTGTGTGTGTGTGTGTGCGTGTCGACTCTTCGGGTAGAGAAGGAAGGAGGGAGGGAGGGGTTGTGCGTGGAGAGAGAGAGAGGTGAGACGGAGGAGTGTGCGTGTATGCGTGTGATGTGGATGGAAAGTGGGGAAAGGACAGGAGAGCAGAGACACCCACGCACACGCCGAGAGAAGACGAGGACGACGACTTCTTTCGTAAGACTCAAAAATGAAAACCTAAAAGACGAGGAAAATGAGCAAACATAAGAATGGGTGCGACGTGCGGGTGACAGGCGGAGAGAGACGGAGAGAAAAGCGAGGTGACAACCTCCAGGAATTTGTGTGTTGCTGCGAACGTGTGTATGGCCGTGTGTAGGCACGTAGATCGGTGTGCGTGTGTGTATGCGAGTCGCGTTGACGAGCAGACGCGCAGAAAGAAAAGTGGAGAGGCAATGAGAGAGATAAAAAGTCCAAGAGCCATCCGGCGCTCATTAGCCTGAAGGGTCGCGGTCCACGCGTGTATCACCTCTGCTGCAGTGGAGGCACAGTAGCATCACATACACACAAGTGGTTGAAAGGCACGTATACACCGTGACAACGGAGTAGCGCACTCCCCCTCCCCTCCCAGTCAGCCCCACAAACGAGTCCCATACAGCCCGTCATATTTATTCGGATGCAGAAAGAGCCGGAGAAAGGGGGGAGTGTGTGCAGTTGCACCGACAGTCACGACGGAGGTATGTGCGTTGGGTTATGTGCATGCGCACGAGCTTGCACGCACGCTTGCGCCGGCGTACCTTTCCTGACGCGGACTCACGTCCACTCATGTTGCCTTTGTCTTCCTCCTGGCGTGTGTGTATGTGTGTGTGTGCATGCGTGTGTACGCGCAGATACACACACACACACGCAAAACCGCCATGTCATTGCACTTGGTTCACATTGTACATCCACATACCACACACACACCTACAGCGGGCCTCCACTCCCCTTCGCACGGCCGCATGGCCACACCATCCCCAAGCCACCATGCGCCCACCATAAGAGGGGGCCCCGCACGAACACAACAAGTGCATGCAGAATAAATAGGGGAGGAGGGTGGTGAAGTAGTCGCTGCTTCCGGTATGTACATCCACATCCACCTCAAAGACACACAGGCACACACGCGCAGACCAGTCGCCTCCAGTGTCCCGCCCATCGCGCTCACAGCACGGCACCATCGACGTCGCGGCTGGTCTACAGCGCGACAAAGAACGGCATATACAGCTTCTTAGAGAGCGAAGAGCCGCCGATGGTAGCAGTAGTGGTTGTGGCGAGAAGGACGACGACAGCGAGGGCAAGGATGGCAGCATTCGTACGCACGCACGCGTCCACTCTCACCCCCTCTTGCGGCCCCAGACGTGGTCACCGCCGCCGTGTCCGCCAAGCGCGCCTCAGTTGGCGGCGGAGTTATGCGTCATGAAGCGGTCGTAGAAGTCGTCGTCGTCTTCCGACTCGGCGTCGCCTGCTGCCACGGCGACTCCGACGCCTTGCTTCGCGCCAACCTTTACCATGATGTACACATGGTAGTGCCCGGTGGGGCTGGCGGTAGAGGAGCTCAGCATCGGCTTCTCCAGCAGCTTGTGCTCCACATCGAAGTTGAGCTTCTTGCGACGGAAGTGGTCCATGCGCGTCTCGGGCGACCCGTACGAGACGACAACGAAGCGGCCGCCGCGCTTCAGCAGGCGCGACATGTTCTTGTTGAAGGTGTACAGGTTGTGAAAGGAGTTTGAGCCGCCGAGGATGCTGTCCACGAGGCCCTTGTCCACAATAAAATCATAGAGATAGTCGTTCGGGCACAGCTCCAGCATCAGCTTCTCTATCGGGGTGGTGAGCAGATCGGCACAGATCCACTGCATCTCGTTCATCTCCGAGTAGCGGCGCTGCATTTGGCTGATCACCGTCGGCGACACATCCACGTTGGTGATCTTCTTGATGTTGAGGTGTTCATACAGGTTAGCGGAGAGACGGCTGTTGCCGCAGCCCACTACGAGCACCCGAATCTGCTCCGCCGGCTGCAGCAGAGGGCGCAGGATGGTCTGCAGATTGTCATATGTGACGAACCAGTCGAAGGTGGTGTCGTTGCTGCGGTAGCGGTCCTCCCAGTACTCGGGATTCGCGTACTTCGACATGGTGCCTTGCGCACGGCGGTGTGTGCAGACGTGCCCGTATATCTATGTCTGTCTGTATGTGCGAGTGTGTGTGCACGTACAAGTGTATAGGTGCGCACACGTACCCAAACTCTCACATACACAAAGAAAGGATGTTTGAAAGTAACGCCTGGTCGCTACTGATGTCCTGTCCAAGACCCGTGACGCTGTTATTCGTCCCCTCTGTTGTTGTCGTCGTCGCATCCACCTACACACACGTGCGAGCACAGAGAGAGAGTGATACTGGAATTACGGTTAGAAAGAGGAACATAAAAGGCGAAGGCAAGCGATTGGCACGTAGAACGGCTCACATGATGGCGAACGGTGCACGCCAGCAGCAGCAGTGAGAACAGAGACTATCACACTAACATCACCCGGCACACCAATCGCTGCACACACGCAAGCATACACGTATGCAAGATAGACAGTGAAAAGCTCCCCGGATGCGCAGTGGAGAAGTACGAGAGACAACGGCAGAGGCGGAACCGCACGGCCCCTGCGCCTCGGACCGCTCGCCTTTTCCCACCCCAACTCCAGCTGCCATTGCCCATCATAAATGGATCTCTGTTGCACATCAGCGAGGAAAGAGAACAGAGAGAGTATGAGGACCCGTCTGTTCAACGCAGCTGTGTTGTGTGCATATCTGAGTGTGTGTGTGTGTGTGTGTGTGTGCATGTGGAACTTAAGGTCGACGGAGAGAGACAAGAAAGAAGAATCAGTCGCGAAGGATAAGACGCACTCCATGCACACACACACACACATGCAGAGGGCAAGCGAGCGATTGAGAGAAACACGCGCAGACGCTACCGGGTGAAGAGAGAGGGAGCGTGATGGTGCGTGAAGCCCAGAACATAAAAGTTCAAGAAACAATAAAAAAATTGAAGCGACCGACCGGAGATGACGCAGCCGGCATTCATTAGGCGCGTAGAGGGGGGGGAGAGAGGGCACGAGAGATTCAAAGAGTTGTGCGCAAAAGACGTGTGAAGCGGCCTGTCTGTCTGTATACCTCTGTGGGTGTGTGTGCGTGTATGTATGCGTGTGTAGCTGTGGAGAAGTCCACATGTACACGCAAGCACGACGTGCCTCCTTGCTCGCTCTCCCTCTCTCTTGAAGATCATCCTCCCCCTTCCTTCTTCTCGCCAGGTTCGGTTGTTCGCCACCGTCAGCACCGCCTCGCAGCGCTCGCGCACGCGCATCAACACCAAAAGACAATGAGAAGTAAGACCAAAAGAAGCGACACGCAAAGACAAGCACAAACACCACAGAGAAGTGCGCAACATGAGCGCACCCCCTAAGCCAAAGGAAATCAACACACGAGACGGAAAAAGATACACGCACACGTACGTATGCATATGTGTATATATGCATACGTACACATGTATACCGCAATGGGGCTTGAGAATAATCAATCGAAAATAAGACACGCATGTCTATGAGGGAGGCCCCAGCATGGGCGTGTGTACACGGGGAGGGAGGGGACTTGTATGTGCATGTGCAGACGTGTGCGTGTGCGTATCTGATGAGCTCATCACAGACAAGCCGGTCTATTCCGCTTTTGCAAGCACAGTGCACATAGATCTGATGATGGATTTCACAAGCACGTGCGTATATGCATGTGCGTAAAGCTGCTTCTATGGTTTCAAGAGAGTTGTGGTTGCCCTGCGCGTGTGGGTGTGCGCTGAAGAAAAGGAGGGAGGAGGTGGACTCCGTCGGCCATCAACGAGAGGGACATCACGCACCCTCCGTCCCCCTCCCTCTATCTCTCCGCCCTCCACCCACCACCCACCACCACCACCGCCTCAAGATCTGGCGCGCATACACACATGCAGAGAAAGGGAGATAGACAGACACCCATAGACAGAGAACAAGCTCCTGAGGCGGGGGGACCAGGTCGGCTAAGCAACGAGCACCCACATCGGTGCCACCCCTCCCCGCCCCGCATCGCGGTGGTGCTCTATGGAAGAAGAAAACAACAAGAACAAAGCAGCATTCAGCTGGAGAGAGTGGGGGGTGGGGGACAGCGGGTGGAACGGAAGGACAATGTGGCCAGTGCGGGGCGAAGGTCAGCCAGCACCAGTCACCGCGGCAACAGCAGCACGGGAAACACCGCGCACCCGTAGCACTAGCAGTTGAGGGGAGATAATTATGATAATGAGAGTGCTCTTGAACGGCGCGATGGTTTATGGAGAGCGAGACAGGCGAGCATGCGACGCACACACACACACAGCGCAGTACACAAGGGGCTAGCGCGGCAGCTTCGCTCTCGTCGATCATCCCACCTCTAACGCCGCTCTCACGCCGCAGCCAACAGACGCAGGGCCGACTCGTTCAGGGTCACCTGCACCTCATCAGACCCCGGCGCCTGCTGTGCGCTCACGTACTGTTTCGATGCCAGTGCGAGGACGTCCACAAACGTGCGCGCGGCATCGCGACGGCGTAGACCACGGCACACCTCCCGCAACGCGCAGCTCGCACCAACGAGAGAGGCGACCGACTGCGTGCGGGGCTTCTTGCGGTCACGCGCAGCGCGCAACGACAGCTCCATTCGAATGCGCTCCAGCGTCTGCTGAGCACTGGCCGACACACCCGCAGCCATCGTCGAGTCATCGACTCCGTAACTGTCGTCGCGGCCGCGCTTGCGACGCTGCTGCGCCACCTCCTCTTCCGGCAGCAACGTGGAGCTGCCGTCCAGATCCGCCGCGGCAACCTGCGCATCGTCTGCCTCGAGGGCGCCCCCGACGCCGGCAGGGACTTCGCTTCGCCGTGCCATCGACTCCCGAAACGCCTGCGCCGCCATCGCGACAGCTTCCTCGGCGCTCTGCCGCAGCGCTGTCGCGTATGCGAGGCGAAGCGCCGGGTTCAGAACCCCAGAGAGAGGCGCCGCGTCCATCGCGGGGTTAGTAGCAACCGCGTTCGCCGCGTTGGCGGACCCCGTCACGGTATAGCGATCAGCCTCCTCCTGCGCGTCGTAGGGACCACGGCGCGGCTCGCTGTTGAGAATGTCGCTGCGGTCTGCGATGCACTTCTCGAAGGCCTCGCGTGATAGAGTCGTGGAGTCGAGGTCGCACACGTTCACCGGCCGCATCTTTCGACCTGGGCGTGACCGCTGCGCCGCCGCCGCCGCCTCGTCGTTCATGTTCATCATGTCCGGCAGCAGGAACGGGTCGGTTGGTATCATGCCCGCCGGCACCTGCCCGTCCAGAGCAGGGAAGCCCGGCGGTAGCTCGTCAGGGAGCGGGACGCCAATATCCAGCTCATCGCCGACAGCGGGGAACGCCATGCCGTCCACATCAACGGCGACGCTGCCACGGCCCTTCTCCATACTCGACAGACTCGACTTGCTCTTACTGGTGCTGGCGCTGCCGCTGGCGCGCTCGCCGAAGGCCATCAAGTCCGCCCGCATCTTAGCGATCTCGTCGTAGTCCTGCTGCATGGTGTGAAGCTCGTCGCCTGCCGCCTGCGACGTTGGCTGCACTGTGTACCACGCCGACGCCAGGAGGGCATCCTCCTTGTCTGTCTCGGAGACTTCGATGCGGTGGCTGTTTCCCAGCAGATCAGCGATGGCATTAAAACGGCCCTCGCCAAGAGCCTCAGCAGCGTCTGCCACCGCGCCGTGCTTCGCGGCGACGTCGGCGTTCCAGTCAAACGTCACGGCCTCGACATCGCTGCCCTTCACTGGCACCACGACGCCGTCGATCGAGGTGGTGCGGTGCTGACCGGCGACACCCGCCTTGCTACCCTTCGTCGCGAGAGTCGTCACACGCAAGAAGAGCGTCGCCTCGGTCGCCTCCTTCAGCAGGTGCTTCACCTTCAGTGCGTAGATGCGCACGACACCGACGAGCAGCTCGCCGGACGTGCGCAGGGCGATCGGGACGACAGGGCGGACAATGTGGAGGATAGTCTGACTGAGGTCAACCACCTTCACTTCATGGCGGGTGAGTCGCTTGTCCCAGTGCGCGGCAAGCCAAACCTTGGCGAGCGGGCCCTTCTTCGTGAGCACGTAGGTGGAGAAGAACATGGCAACGACGCCCCTGTCTGATGCTGGAAGAGACGAAAGGAAAAGTGGGATGTGTTCCTGTGTGCGCGTCTGTCTATGGTTGTCGATAGGCGAGTTCTCCTGATGAGGGGTGGGAAGCGTTGATACAGTAACAACACACAAACAAATACACCGTCAGTCAGAGACGCGATGGATTTGCCAACGATGAGGTCAACGTTATTGCGCGACTGGGCAGAGAGGAAGAAGATCAAGGAATGGAAAGAATGTGAAGCGCATCGCTGATGCTCCTGGCTGGCTGCCTGCCCTTTTCAGCGTTCCGCCGCGTTTGGGCGCACAAGTTGGACCACGCCTTCGCGACACTCGCGGGCCGCATCGACCCTTTTTAGGCAGGCCTGCGGCCAGGACCAGACCTTATCCGATTCGCGGCGACGGGACACTGGTCAGGCACATGTTCAGCGTCTTCTTGTGCGGGAGAGAGCACACGCAGATATCACGCTACTCACGAGACGGGCCATGACACATTCTTGCGCCGTCGCAGGT
>NC_018232.1:397294-398592 GCF_000227135.1 Leishmania donovani | reverse complement strand
TCTTCGTGAGCACGTAGGTGGAGAAGAACATGGCAACGACGCCCCTGTCTGATGCTGGAAGAGACGAAAGGAAAAGTGGGATGTGTTCCTGTGTGCGCGTCTGTCTATGGTTGTCGATAGGCGAGTTCTCCTGATGAGGGGTGGGAAGCGTTGATACAGTAACAACACACAAACAAATACACCGTCAGTCAGAGACGCGATGGATTTGCCAACGATGAGGTCAACGTTATTGCGCGACTGGGCAGAGAGGAAGAAGATCAAGGAATGGAAAGAATGTGAAGCGCATCGCTGATGCTCCTGGCTGGCTGCCTGCCCTTTTCAGCGTTCCGCCGCGTTTGGGCGCACAAGTTGGACCACGCCTTCGCGACACTCGCGGGCCGCATCGACCCTTTTTAGGCAGGCCTGCGGCCAGGACCAGACCTTATCCGATTCGCGGCGACGGGACACTGGTCAGGCACATGTTCAGCGTCTTCTTGTGCGGGAGAGAGCACACGCAGATATCACGCTACTCACGAGACGGGCCATGACACATTCTTGCGCCGTCGCAGGTGTGCTTACACATATTGGTGGTGGTTGGGGGGGGAAGGCTCTCTTGTTGCGCAGTCCGTGTATACAGTGCCACCCGCTCAAACCCGCCAAGGGCGCAGTGAGCTGTCGGCGTGCCAGCTTCCTCACAAAACTGGGAACTGGGAAGCTGCATCGCGAAACGTTGGCGGCAACGCGATGCAGAGGGAGATGCAAGACAGCACCGTAAACAACAATGTGAGAACTGCGCTAAAACGGTGAAGAAGCAGTGATAACGTACCGTACAGAGTGGTGCACCGAAGGACGAAGAGCTCATGGCCGCACGTGGGGGTGCCACGAGCAGCATGGACAACGTCCAAGGGCACCTGTCGTGTCGTCGTGCCAAAGGGAGCGGGCATCCTCTCTGCTTTTCACCCCTTTGGCACGTGTTCAACCGTAGCGCCCCGCGGCCGAGAACAGAAAACGCGATGCACTCATGATGCCGTCGCGTCATCGTTGGCGCATCAGATGGAAGGGGAGGGAGAGAGAGACGGAAGAAGACATCGAGCAACGCCCACGACAGACAGAGAGACAAACGAGGGGGACGGGGGGTCGTTTCTGCAAACCCCTTTCCTTCGCGGACGCTTGTGTTTGGGGGAACGACAGCGCTGCACCGTCTTCGCCGGGCATTGATGGCATGTACAGAGTCATCGATAAAAGGGGGGAGGTGAAGATAGAGTGCTCCCGTCCCACTCACACATACCCATACGGCCCACGCGCGCACGCACAATCCT